>NC_047103.1:38164320-38351279 GCF_902500255.1 Thalassophryne amazonica | reverse complement strand
AGTCCTGCTCACAGACTGATTGCCAGAGACAGGACATGTCCACATCAAGTTGAACTTCAGACATCTGCTCACGGATGGCTCGTTCGCGCGCACATGCGAGCGCACATCTCGCGGTCAAAGGAGGAAAGATAAACTATTAACAGAACTCAGAGCACAGACCTGCAGCTCAGCACAAGAACAAATATAAACTAGAAGAGCAATCAGAGTGCACAGTCTGCCTGCAGCCAAACTGTGCACTGACTTCTCTGTGCAGAGATCCTGCAGGCTGCGTTCTCACCTCCTCCCTGCCCCCTGCTGTGCGCACCTGATGCAGATATTCCTGCGTTGTCATGACGCAACAGGAAGCAACTGGGAGCAGCACCGGTGCGAAAGGGGCTATAGGCTGGCCACAATAAAAGGCCACTCTGAATAAGCGAAGTGCGCAACGCATCTGCACATGCGTGGGTCAAACAGGGGCAAAATTCCAACTACCAAACTCACACCGCTCCCATTAAATTTTGTATCCAGCAGCATTAGCGGACTGTAAAAGTTAAGGCTTACAGGGATTGTTTCAAAGGCTTTAAGCTTTAAGTGACGCATATAATAATGACAGGTGCGCATTGTGCTGTTTTCAAATGCTCCAACAGAATTTATAGACTTGAAAGTTGCCTGAAAACACACGATTGCAAAGCTCCGCCGAGTCACACAAAGACGGAAAGAAGAAGAAATGTGGTTGTAAACCTCCATTCATTCTACACAATTTCCCCACAGAAAAGAAAGATCCAGACGGACGTAAGAGATGGACTAAAATTGTAAGTTTCTTGCACACATTTATTTTGTCAATATCCTGAAACTGTGCCGAATTATAACGTGGCTGATGATGCCGTTTTCATGCATTGGTTTATGACTGTAATGTCGCGGCATGAATAATGTGGCGCGTAATATTGTAAAATTAACATGTTCTATAAACACATGGCATGCATGTATGTCTGTCAACTTATCAAAACAAACGTGACACCAAAGAGGTTATATGTGAGACCCACCTTCCTTGTAGACATTACAAAGCCGGTGGAGTAGCAATTTCTCATCCCTGCTTAGCAAATATTCTGCAATATCCACAGTTTCAGACTCTGGACTTCGTCTAACCATCCGTCAGTTGCCTTCAAGGGGTCAGAAATTTGTTTGTCTCCAACTATCAACAAAGACCGGTCATTTTCAACAGCAGCTCTCTTTTCCTCCTTTGTCTGCACCAACGGTAGTTTCTGTAATGATGCAGCATATGCAAGCACAGCCAGCTCTTCTTTCCGTTTCTGTCCACTGCCGTACGTAGTCCTGGTTGTAACACGCAATCCGCGGAGCTTACAAAAATACTTTAAATCATCAATTTTTCAGTGGTTGAAATGATCCAAATCACAGCACTCCTCGCTGCTTTCCACCGTCATAGCTTGTGGATTGGTAGTCAAAAAATTTAGCGTACCCATAATGCACCGCGCGGCTCGAGATGTGCACTTTGCTTATTGTGCAGTTTTGCTTTATTGGGTGAGGGGAGGGGGTGTCAGAAAACCAGTCAGTATCTGGTGTGACCATCATTTGCCTCATGTTGCATAACACATCTCCTTCACATAGCGTTTATCAGGTTGTTGATTGTGGCCTGTGGAATGTTGGTCCACTCCTCTTCAATGGCTGTGCGAAGTTGCTGGACATTGGCAGAAACTGGAACACACTGTTGTATACGCCGATCCAGAGCATCCCAAACAAGCTCAAGGGGTGACATGTTTGGTAAGTATGCTGGCCATGCAAGAAGTGGGATGTTTTCAGCTTCCAGGAATTGTGTACAGATCCTTGCAACATGGGGCCGTGCATTATCATGCTGCAACATGAGGTGATGGTCGCAGATGAATGGCACAACAATGGGCCTCAGGATCTCATCATGTTAGGCATCATCAAATATGAGCATTTGCTCACTCAAGTCAGTTACGACGAACTGCAGTCAGATCGAGACTCTGAAGAGGACGATGAGCATAAAGATGAGCTTCCATGAGACAGTTTCTGATAGTGCTGGGTTGAAAAGATCGATTCCCTGATTTTAAATCGATTCTCATTTTAATTCCCGCAGATCGATTCACACATCCAAAGATGGATTTTATATATATATATGCACTTCTCGCCAGCGTTGGAACAGCATCTCTGAAGAAATGATACTGCAGTTGGGCTGTTGCGCTGTTTCCGAGGGTGTGAAAATGATCATTTCTCTACACTGATTGTGGACTTGCTGGTTCTGATTAAGAAGCAACACGTCCACAATTTATTCATCAACCTCTGCCACGTCAATTATGATGACCAGGACTCTTGTCTGTTGCGGGCAAGACAAGAGAACTGTCCGCTGTTTAATTCACACAATGTTTTTATTTTTTTCTTTCATTCTTCATAACGTGCCTTTTTCGTGGGACTGCGCACGAAGATTCTCTGGTATGGACTGACTTTTCAGTCAGTCTTTTCCACCATCGCTCACTGTGCTAACTACCAATACTTCATTAATTTGCTGTTAAATGTCAATATAATACTAGTATTATGTTGCATAACTAGACAGTTAGGTCTTCTTCTTCTTCTTCGTCTTTCGGCTGTTCCCGTTAAGGGTCACCACAGCAGATCAATCGTTCCCATCTCACCCTGTCCTCTGTATCTTCCTCTGTCACACCAACCACCTGCATGTCCTCTCTCAGCACATCCATGAACCTCCTCTTTGGTCTCCCTCTTCTCCTCCTGCCTGGTGGATCCATCCTCTGCATCCTTCTCCCTATATACCCTGGGTCCCTCCTCTGCACATGTCCAAACCATCTCAATCTCGCCTCTCTGACTTTGTCTCCAAACCGTCCCACCTGAGCTGTCCATCTGATATGTTCATTCCTAATCTTGTCCATTCTTGTCACTCCCAAAGAGAATCTCAACATCTTCAGCTCTGCCACCTCCAGCTCTGCCTCCTGTCTTTTTGTTAGTGCCACTGTCTCTAAGCCGTACAACATAGCTGGTCTCACTACCGTTTTGTAAACTTTCCCCTTCACTCTTGCTGATATTCTTCGGTCACAAATCACTCCTGCCACCTTTCTCCACCCACTCCACCCTGCCTGCACTCTCTTCTTCACCTCTCTACCACACTCTCCATTACTTTGAACAGTTGACCCCAAATATTTAAACTCATCTACTTTCACCACTTCTACTCCTTGTAACTGCACTATTCCTCCCTCTCATTCACACACATGTACTCAGTCTTGCTTCTATTGACTTTCATTCCCCTTCTCTCCAAAGTATATCTCCACTTCTCCAGACTAGACTCAACTTGCTCTCTACTCTCACTACAGATCACAATGTCATCTGCAAACATCATAGTCCATGGGGACTCCTGTCTGATCCCATCCGTCAACCTGTCCATCACCACTGCAAACAAGAAAGGACACAGAGCTGATCCTTGGTGTAATCCCACCTCCACCTTGAATGAGTCTGTCATTCTGACTGCGCATCTCACCTCTGTCACACTATTCTTGTACATGTCCTGCACTACCCTAACATACTTCTCTGCCACTCCAGACTTCCTCATACAATACCACAACTCTTCTCTTGGCACCCTATCATAAGCTTTTTCTATGTCCACAAACACACAATGTAACTCTTTCTGTCCTTCTCTGTACTTTTCCAACAGTATTCTCAGAGCAAACATTGCATCTGTAGTGCTCTTTCTCGGCATGAAACCATATTGCTGCTCACAGATCTTCACCTGTTTTCTAAGCCTAGCTTCTACTACTCTTTCCCATAACTTCATGCTGTGGCTGATCAGCTTTATGCCTCTGTAGTTACTGCAGCTCTGCACATCACCCTTGTTCTTGAAAATAGGAACCAGCACACTTCGTCTCCACTCCTCAGGCATCCTCTCACGTTCCAAGATTTTATTAAACAATCTGACATTCATGCCTCCACTGGAATGTCATCTGGACCAACTGCCTTTCCACTCTTCATCCTCTTCATAGCAGCCCTCATGTCTTCCTTGCTAATCTCTTGTACTTCCTGATTTACTCTCACCACATCATCCAGCCTTTTCTCTCGCTCATTTTCTTTATTCATCAGCTCTTCAAAATATTCCCTCCACCTTCTCAGCACACACTCCTCACTTGTCAGCACATTACCATGTGCATCTTTTACCACCCTAACCTGCTGCACATCCTTTCCAGCTCTGTCCCTTTGTCTGGCCAATCGGTACAAGTCCTTTTCTCCTTCCTTACTATTCAACTTCTTGTACAACTCGCAATATGCCTTTTCCTTTGCTTTTGCCACTTCTCTTTTCGCCTTACGCCGCATCTCCTTGTACTCCTGTCTACTTTCTTCATCTCTCCGACTATCCCAAAACTTTTTCGCCAACCTCTTTCTCGTTATGCTTTCCTGGACCTCTTCATTCCACCACCAAGTCTCCTTGTCTTCCTTCCACTGTCCAGATGTCATACCCAGTACTGCCCTAGCTGTCTCCCTCACCACATCTGCAGTACTTTTCCAGTTGTCCAAAATTGCTTCCCCTCCAACCAGTGCTTCTCTCACCTGCTCGCTAAATTTCACACAACAGTCTTCCTCCTTCAGCTTCCACCATCTGATCCTTTGTTGAGCTCTCACTCTCTTCTTCTTCTTCTTTACCTCTAAAGTCATCCTACAAACAACCATCCTATGCTGTCTAGTGACACTCTCTCCTGCTACCACCTTACAGTCTGTGATTTCTTGTAGCTTGCATCTCCTATAAAGAATGAAGTCCACCTGTGTGCACCTTCCTCCACTCTTATATGTTACCCTGTGCTCCTCCCTTTTCTTAAAGTAGGTATTCACCACAGCCATTTCCATCCTTTTTGCAAAATCAACTACCATCTGTCCTTCCCCATTCCTATCCTTGATACCATATCAAGGATATAGAGATAATTATACCATATAGATAATTGGCAAAGCTTCTGGGGAAAACCTGGTCTTGTTAGGAGAGACGGCATCCATCCCACTTTGGATGGAGCAGCTCTCATTTCTAGAAATCTGGCCAATTTTCTTAAATCCTCCAAACCGTGACTATCCAGGGTTGGGACCAGGAAGCAGAGTTGTAGTCTTACACACCTCTCTGCAGCTTCTCTCCCCCTGCCATCCCCTCATTACCCCATCCCCGTAATGACGGTGCCTGCTCCCAGACTACCAATAACCAGCAAAAATCTATTTAAGCATAAAAATTCAAAAAGAAAAAATAATATAGCACCTTCAACTGCACCACAGACTAAAACAGTTAAATGTGGTCTATTAAACATTAGGTCTCTCTCTTCTAAGTCCCTGTTGGTAAATGATATAATAATTGATCAACATATTGATTTATTCTGCCTTACAGAAACCTGGTTACAGCAGGATGAATATGTTAGTTTAAATGAGTCAACACCCCCGAGTCACACTAACTGTCAGAATGCTCGTAGCACGGGCCGGGGCGGAGGATTAGCAGCAATCTTCCATTCCAGCATATTAATTAATCAAAAACCCAGACAGAGCTTTAATTCATTTGAAAGCTTGACTCTTAGTCTTGTCCATCCAAATTGGAAGTCCCAAAAACCAGTTTTATTTGTTATTATCTATCGTCCACCTGGTCGTTACTGTGAGTTTCTCTGTGAATTTTCAGACCTTTTGTCTGACTTAGTGCTTAGCTCAGATAAGATAATTATAGTGGGCGATTTTAACATCCACACAGATGCTGAGAATGACAGCCTCAACACTGCATTTAATCTATTATTAGACTCTATTGGCTTTGCTCAAAAAGTAAATGAGTCCACCCACCACTTTAATCATATCTTAGATCTTGTTCTGACTTATGGTATGGAAATAGAAGACTTAACAGTATTCCCTGAAATCTCCCTTCTGTCTGATCATTTCTTAATAACATTTACATTTACTCTGATGGACTACCCAGCAGTGGGGAATAAGTTTCATTACACTAGAAGTCTTTCAGAAAGCGCTGTAACTAGGTTTAAGGATATGATTCCTTCTTTATGTTCTCTAATGCCATATACCAACACAGTGCAGAGTAGCTACCTAAACTCTGTAAGTGAGATAGAGTATCTCGTCAGTAGTTTTACATCCTCATTGAAGACAACTTTGGATGCTGTAGCTCCTCTGAAAAAGAGAGCTTTAAATCAGAAGTGCCTGACTCCGTGGTATAACTCACAAACTCGTAGCTTAAAGCAGATAACCCGTAAGTTGGAGAGGAAATGGCGTCTCACTAATTTAGAAGATCTTCACTTAGCCTGGAAAAAGAGTCTGTTGCTCTATAAAAAAGCCCTCCGTAAAGCTAGGACATCTTTCTACTCATCACTAATTGAAGAAAATAAGAACAACCCCAGGTTTCTTTTCAGCACTGTAGCCAGGCTGACAAAGAGTCAGAGCTCTATTGAGCTGAGTATTCCATTAACTTTAACTAGTAATGACTTCATGACTTTCTTTGCTAACAAAATTTTAACTATTAGAAAAAAAATTACTCATAACCATCCCAAAGACGTATCGTTATCTTTGGCTGCTTTCAGTGATGCCGGTATTTGGTTAGACTCTTTCTCTCCGATTGTTCTGTCTGAGTTATTTTCATTAGTTACTTCATCCAAACCATCAACATGCTTATTAGACCCCATTCCTACCAGGCTGCTCAAGGAAGCCCTACCATTATTTAATGCTTCGATCTTAAATATGATCAATCTATCTTTGTTAGTTGGCTATGTACCACAGGCTTTTAAGGTGGCAGTAATTAAACCATTACTTAAAAAGCCATCACTTGACCCAGCTATCTTAGCTAATTATAGGCCAATCTCCAACCTTCCTTTTCTCTCAAAAATTCTTGAAAGGGTAGTTGTAAAACAGCTAACTGATCATCTGCAGAGGAATGGTCTATTTGAAGAGTTTCAGTCAGGTTTTAGAATTCATCATAGTACAGAAACAGCATTAGTGAAGGTTACAAATGATCTTCTTATGGCCTCGGATAGTGGACTCATCTCTGTGCTTGTTCTGTTAGACCTCAGTGCTGCTTTTGATACTGTTGACCATAAAATTTTATTACAGAGATTAGAGCATGCCATAGGTATTAAAGGCACTGCGTTGCGGTGGTTTGAATCATATTTGTCTAATAGATTACAATTTGTTCATGTAAATGGGGAATCTTCTTCACAGACTAAAGTTAATTATGGAGTTCCACAAGGTTCTGTGCTAGGACCAATTTTATTCACTTTATACATGCTTCCCTTAGGCAGTATTATTAGACGGTATTGCTTAAATTTTCATTGTTACGCAGATGATACCCAGCTTTATCTATCCATGAAGCCAGAGGACACACACCAATTAGCTAAACTGCAGGATTGTCTTACAGACATAAAGACATGGATGACCTCTAATTTCCTGCTTTTAAACTCAGATAAAACTGAAGTTATTGTACTTGGCCCCACAAATCTTAGAAACATGGTGTCTAACCAGATCCTTACTCTGGATGGCATTACCCTGACCTCTAGTAATACTGTGAGAAATCTTGGAGTCATTTTTGATCAGGATATGTCATTCAAAGCACATATTAAACAAATATGTAGGACTGCTTTTTTGCATTTACGCAATATCTCTAAAATCAGAAAGGTCTTGTCTCAGAGTGATGCTGAAAAACTAATTCATGCATTTATTTCCTCTAGGCTGGACTATTGTAATTCATTATTATCAGGTTGTCCTAAAAGTTCCCTAAAAAGCCTTCAGTTAATTCAAAATGCTGCAGCTAGAGTACTGACGGGGACTAGAAGGAGAGAGCATATCTCACCCATATTGGCCTCTCTTCATTGGCTTCCTGTTAATTCTAGAATAGAATTTAAAATTCTTCTTCTTACTTATAAGGTTTTGAATAATCAGGTCCCATCTTATCTTAGGGACCTCGTAGTACCATATCACCCCAATAGAGCGCTTTGCTCTCAGACTGCAGGCTTACTTGTAGTTCCTAGGGTTTGTAAGAGTAGAATGGGAGGCAGAGCCTTCAGCTTTCAGGCTCCTCTCCTGTGGAACCAGCTCCCAATTCAGATCAGGGAGACAGACACCCTCTCTACTTTTAAGATTAGGCTTAAAACTTTCCTTTTTGCTAAAGCTTATAGTTAGGGCTGGATCAGGTGACCCTGAACCATCCCTTAGTTATGCTGCTATAGACGTAGACTGCTGGGGGGTTCCCATGATGCACTGTTTCTTTCTCTTTTTTTTCCTGGTTCTCTCCCTCAGCCCCAACCAGTCCCAGCAGAAGACTGCCCCTCCCTGAGCCTGGTTCTGCTGGAGGTTTCTTCCTGTTAAAAGGGAGTTTTTCCTTCCCACTGTAGCCAAGTGCTTGCTCACAGGGGGTCGTTTTGACCGTTGGGGTTTTACATAATTATTGTATGGCCTTGCCTTACAATATAAAGCGCCTTGGGGCAACTGTTTGTTGTGATTTGGCGCTATATAAAAAAATTGATTGATTGATTGATTGATTGATATCTACCCATTACTTCATCACCTCTGTTCCCTTCACCAACATGCCCATTGAAGTCTGCTCCTATCACCACTCTTTCATGCTTGGGCACACTCTCCACCACACTCCAGAAATCTTCTTTCTGCTTCATCTCACAACCTACCTCTGGGGCATATGCACTGATGATATTCATCATCACCCCTTCAATTTCCAACTTCACACTCATCACCCTGTCAGACACTCACTTAACCTCCAACACACTTTTAACATACTCTTCCTTTAAAATGACCCCAACACCATTTCTCTTCCTGTCCTCACCATGGTACAACAACTTGTACCCACTGCCGATGCTCCTGCTCTTACTTCCCTTCCACTTGGTCTCTTGCACACACAATATGTCGACCTTTCTCCTCTCCATCATATCAGCCAGCTCTCTCCCTTTACCAGTCATACTACCAACATTCAAAGTCCCCACTCTCATTTCTACCCTTCTAGTTTTCTTCTTCTCCCGCTGTTCGTGGCAACGTTTTCCTCCTCTTCTTCGTCGTCTTCGCCCAGCAGTAGCCCAATTTTCACCGGCACCCTGTTGGGCAATAGCACCGGTGGCGGACGTTGTTAACCCGGGCCGCGACCGATCCGGTATGGGAATTCTATTCTGAGTCTGCATAGTTGGGTTGGCTTGTTTTACGCCGGATGCCCTTCCTGACGCAACCCTCCTCATTTATCCGGGCTTGGGACCGGCACTCAGAATGTACTGGCTGCACACCCCATGTGGCTAGACAGTTAGGTAACAGCTCAAAAACACTTTTAATAAAAATTAACCCAAATCGGATCAAAATAATCAATTCTGAATCTTATGAATCGGAATCGATCGATTCTTGAAATTTGAATGTATGCCCAGCTCACGTTTCTGACAATTTGTGCAGAAATTCTTTGGTTCTGCAAACCGATTGTTGCAGCAGCTGTCTGGGTGGCTGGTCTCAGACGGTCTTGGAGGTGAACATACTGGATGTGAAGGTCCTGGGCTGGTGTGGTTACACGTGGATGTGATGTACTGCCAAATTCTCTGAAATGCCTTTGGTGACGGCTTATGGTAGAGAAATGAACATTCAATTCAGGGGTAACAGTATTGGTGGACATTTTTGCAGTCAGCATGCCAATTGCATGCTCCCTCAAAGCTTGTGACATCTGTGGCATTGTGCTGTGTGATAAAACTTAACATTTCAGAGTGGCCTTTTATTGTGGCCAGGCTAAGGCACACAATGTGCAATAACCATGCTGTCTAATCAGCAACTTGATATGTCACACCAGTGAGGGGGGATAGATTATCTTTGCAAAAGTGCTCACTAACACAGATTTAGACAGATTTGGGAACAATATTTGAGAGAAATAGGTATTTTGTAGATATAGAAAATGTTTTCGATCTTTGTTCAGTGTATATGCTTGGCATTTGAAATGTCAGTAGTAGCAGACATTAACATGCTTCCAGGCTTTTGTTCAAGAAGCATACAGCCAGGGTCGCAAATATTTAGCGACCCTGTCATCCGTCACGGCTGAGTGGATTCTTGTCATTTGATTGGTGCTTTGTATGTCACATGACATGGATTAATTCATCCCATTTGTGTTGCATTGCATTCAGAGTGCGGCTTGTTTCCATTTAGAGTGCAAATTTGGTTCCATACGTTTGGTACCATTGCACGCACGCACGCACGTGATCACGCACGCACATGTGCGCATGCACGTCCTCGTGCGCGCATACTCGTGCATGCACACATGCTCATGCACGAGTACGTGCACACCCACGCATGCTCATGCACGCACACACAAAACCAATCCACCATGCTGCCTTGGAGGTTGTTAGCAGGAAGAAAGAACAAAAGCTGGACTCATTTCTGACGTGATTTTTTTTTCACTGCACTGACGACGTATACAGTCTTATTTTTGTGACCAGGTTGCATGTGTGCACGCGCGGGGGGGACATAACTCTCCTGAGACATAATTTGAGCTAACTGACACTGCTAATTCTTGTTAGATGCACGCACGCACATACATACACACACACACACACAAAACAAATCCACTGTGCTGTCTGTTAGCAGGAAGAGAGAAAGAAAACCTGGACTCATTTCTGACGTGACATTTTTTTTTTGCTGTACTGAGGAGGTACACAGTTCGATCGAGCCGGTGGGGCGTGCACGTGGGACAGCGACATGACTTGATTGAGTTAACTGACGCTGCTACACACACACACAAAATCCACTCCACTGTAAGCTGTCTGAATGCATGAAGAGCTGCTTACATGAAATGCTGATGTGATTTTTGGCTGGACTGAGGAACTACACAAAGTCTTTCTTTTAATGGAAGTCCGAAGTCAGTGCACAGCATCACTGGACTACACGTCACAGTGGAACACCAAAATGTAAGTCCCTTTTCTGTTGTTTAGAAATAAATAAAATATCAAATGACAAGGATCTATTTTAGCCATTATATAAAACAAATAATGAATGTTTATGAGTTCAATGGTACGAATATTTAATTCGGTGAAAGCTGCAACATACCATTCAACTCGGTTCGCCTCGTTGGATGGTATGTTCCAGCTTTCACCGAATTAAATATTCGTGCCATTGAACTCATAAACATTCATTATTTGTATAATATTTGCTTTAGCTTTCTATCACATCATATTGGAGTTAAAAGCTAATAAAGCCCTGGTCCCGCCAAATAATGAAGGATGAATAATGAGCCACGTAGCATGTTTTTTTTTTTTTTTGGTATGAGTCAAGTTATTCAACAATTGTGGGAGAATAGAGGCTCTTAGAGGCAGAATATTCGGCTAACAAGGCTCATCTCTGAGTGTGGCCCTAATTTCAAGAAGTTCAAAATTTAGCAATAACGTAGGGCAGTTTGTGTACGAGGTACTACGAGGACAAACATGGATTTTAGCAGCATGATTGTAGTGATGACGAGGCTGTTAAAAGCCCATTAGCCCAGCACCTGTGGCTACGAGGATCCGACAGGCTATTTTGGCTCAGCCCTCTTGCGCACTACAATCCCACCTGCTTTGTGCGCTGGACGCTGTATGTAAAATAATATTTTGTAGTGGATTAATCATTTTCTGTCACAGTTTGGGTGTTGAAAACACCTTTAATCGCTCCTGGAATCACAGAGGACCATTTCATTTGGAGCTATTTCCTCTCTCCGTCTCATGCACTGAGGTGGAGAAGGTATTTGGAACAGCCTAAAAGATAATTATTTGTAAATGTTTATATTCATTATGTTCATTCCTCCTTCATAAGCAGCTGTAAAAGTATGTTGATGATAGATTTAACATCAGATGAGCTGCGCTGTGTGTGCACTGGCGCAATCACTCGCACTCAAGATGAACATTTACGCAGAATGCGAGCGCACAAAAGAACCATTTTGCAGACAATAACGGACAAACACAAAGTTAAAAGTTGGATCACCTGTATCAAAAGGACTGTAAACCGCAGAAGAAATAAAGCCTGTGAGAAGAAGCACAGAAGCGACTGTCTAGGAACCCGTGGTTCAGTTATAGCTGGTCTGGTTATGGATGTGTTTTGTTTTTGTTTTGGGAAGTCATCCACACAGCTGCAGGTGTATATAATTAAAGCGACCACCTTTTTGTGGTGTCTTTTCTTTTTTGGTCACAGAACACACAGAACTGGTGCATTTAATGACTAACACAGGTGAAGTGCAGCCTGGCGCACGGCACACACCAGCCGCACTGTGCAGGAGTGTCTTTTTTGGACTGCGTTTAAAAAAATGTGACAACATCTTGAATGGATGCTGTGAATTGAAAACCCACACTTTAAAGGGACCGAGTGTGGGAGGGCTGGAGGGTTGGACAAAACCCATGCCTAAACGTACACCAACGTCATATTACATGGCGCTACATGAATCATATGTGGCTTGACTTGGATCACATGCAGTGACACGAGCCATTTGAGGCTGGACAGGGCGTAAATGACAGGTCAGTCGTGGCTCATTAGAGGCTGATACCTTGCACATGCGAGGTACTTAGAGGCACATAGAGGCTTCTTCAAAGCGGATACATGATAGATTTATATGTTGATCATTATTCAAATAATCACTGACAAATCTATACGTGGCTCATTATTCATGGCTTTATTATTTGGTGGGACTAGGGATAGGTATTGATAAGATTTTATCGATACCATTATCAATTCCACTCATCAATCCGATTCGTTATCCATCCCCTTATCGATACCTCTTGTGAATTTGCTGTGTACTAAAAGTAGGCTTTACAGGTTTTCTATGTCAACAACATTTTATTGAATCTTAAATTAAATAAGTGTAAAATTGGTCACTGGATCCTTAAATACATAATAAGTTTACATAATAAACTCTACATGGCAGATCCTTGATCTCTGGACATAAATAGAAATAAATAAAATCTGGAGTTTTTGTCAAAAGCATTTCCTTTCAGACATTATAGTATATCTCATCTCATTATTGACATGAATGTCTTTCCATACATCTGAGCTGAGCTCTGGCAGCTGGCTGTGCTGCACGTCAGGATCTAATTCATAAAGAATGCAGGACGTCTCATTTTGGGAGGAAAAAAACATTTTAGTCGATTGTAGTTTATTAGTTTATTATTGAAAGGTTTTTGCCATGCTAATGCTCCCTTGAAGCATTTACTCAAAATAAAGTCTGAAGGACCTAAATTACATGGTGAGACACTGCTTTACTCATTCATGTCCGCAACATATGCATATTCAATGTCATATATAAGAAACAAACAGAGGCTACAAAACTCTGCACGCTCTGATTGGTCTTCTTTTACGTTACAAGCTGTGAAGTGCATTTGAGATTACACTTTTGCACAAAGCAGAATGTAAACATCAGCTTTCTCCTGTACACGGATGCATATAAAATCTCATATCAACACACAATATTTCTCAACAACTCACTCTGTTACATTCAACTCAACATCTTTTTTTCCCTGCTACTGGGAGGCTGTTATTCCTACACTCATCTCATGCATTTATTCCTTTTCATATATTCAGCGTCACAAAGCAGAACCTGTTGATATTTTGTAAAACTCAGTGAGTCACTGTATACTCACTTAGCCCCATTCTCTCTCTCTCTCTCTCCCTCACACACACACACACACACACACACACACACACACACACACACACACACACACACACACACACACACACACACACACACACACACACACACCAGTCATAGTATTTGAACAGCTGTGCTCTGCACTCTGCATGTTTATTAGTGGCATTGTGACTGTACTGCTGCTGTCATTTTTACTCCATTCCTTTCTACCATCGCTATGGGAAACTACAGGAGAATCCACTTGCTGGCTTTAATGGTCTGCTGGTGCTGCAACCGTTTGGGGGAGGGGCAGAGGCTTTTCCTCTTTATGATGTCTTGTGATGCGACCGTGTTGACCACTCTGACAATTCAATTAAATCTACACATCATTTAAACACGCAACCTTTATACAATGGCCAGATGTGAACTCAGGTTTGACGCCCACACTCACTCACACAAACACAGCCCTACTTACCTAGAGTCCTCGACATCACTGGCAGGGCTGAACTCAGGACCAAGATTGATGCACAGCAACCAATAATCTGCAAATTACAACAGATACACAAATTATGAGGCAAACAGTGCAGTTTTGTTAAAATACAAAATCACTCCAGTATAATTGTTGGGTATATTTTTCTGATTAAACACTCAATTTACTGACAAATAAAACTAATCAAATCATTATTTGGTGACACTTTACAATAACTGTACCAGTATATTAATTAATGCACTAACAAGCATTAACTAATGGTGAATTAAGACTTAAGTGTGTTTATTAATAATTTATTAATGTTGTTCATATTAAGGCATTAACATTTATAGCCTTCAAATACACCTTGCAACTGGAGTAGTCCCGCTCTATGTCCTGACATTACTGAACACCATTAATAAATGATTACAAAACACAGATAAAACTCTATTCACTGTTAGTTAATGCAGTATTAAGTATTAACTAACATGAACTCCATTAGTAAATGATTACCAAACCCATCACTGAACTCTTAATTCACTGTTACTTCATGCTTATTGCTGCACTAACTAATGTCAATTAGGGCATTTTCACTTTCGCACCTGAAAGTCCAAAACAAGGTGCACACGAAGGTTCATATTGTTATACATTTTGTGCAGTTAGTTTGGTTTCCCATGGCAGTTTGCATTTGCATTCATGAAGTTTTCATAATGTACTTGCATCCAGTTATCATCTATGTCTATGTCTCCTGTTTACAGTTTGGTGTATAGCTCCATTTAAGCAGTGAAAAATAAAATAAGATTTATTTTGTTGCAGCTAGACTATTACTATTGTGGATTTTTTACCATGACCAAATCACAATTAAAAGCTTCTCTTCTTGTCCCCATGTGGTCACACAGCTCATTGTTACTATGTCAATTTTCTTTTCTTCTTTTATTGCTTAAAAGTTGTTACTAATTCCGTTTCTTTTCTTCTAGTGTTTAATGGATGATGATAATCTGCCTCAATTTCTTGTAACTGGTCCATAAGTCTCAACTACCCAAAACACTTTTTCACACTGAAAACAATACAGAGAATGGCTCAATTTAATCTGGACAGAGACTACCTCTACTTAATGAGACCAAACTGGCTGCCTGAACAAAGCCTTAATCTGCACTGTCCCAGTCCACTCATCTGTAAAATGGATACCTGTCTTGGTTGGGGAAGCAACTAGAAATGGGTATTGATAAGATTTTATCGATATCGATACCATTATCGATTCCGCTTATCGATACCTCTTGTAAATTTTCTGTGTACTAGAAGTAGGCTTTACGGGTTTTCTATGTCAACAACACTTTATTGAGTCTTAAAGTAAATAAATATGAAATTGGTCACTGGATCCTTAAACTCTGGACATAAAAAAAGTCTACATGGTGGATCCTTGATCTCTGGACATAGATAGAAATAAATAAAATCTGTAGTTTTTGTCAAAAGCATTTCCTTTCAGACATTATTGGACATTATTGCCATGAATGTCTTTCCGTACATCTGAGCTGAGCTCAGCGGTGCTGTGCTGCACGTCAGGATGTAATTCATAAAGAATGCAGGACATCTCATTTGTGGAGGAAAAAATGTTTTAGTCAATTGTAGTTTGTCTGTATTGCAGCATTTGGAAAGAGGTGTCATTTTATTTAAAGCGGCAATTCGTTTTGAAGTTATTAATTCCAACCCGACTCTAACGTGACTTGGCAGACAGCCATGCAGCATTTGGAGCTGTCCCAACGGAGTGGAGGATGATTTTCATTTCTTGACTGCAACAAGACAAGAGTCCCAGTTAGTGACTTTAATCCACACAAAAATGACTCACGATTGACATATTTTAACCCCCGGGGTCCGAGGGCATTTTTTGGACAGTTCACTTGCCTGGCATAAATGTTTTATTATTGCTGTTAAAGGCTCACCCTGCATCCCACAATCAAGTGGTATGTCTTTTTTTCAGGACAACCTGTACTTTCAGAATATATATGCTATAGTGGTGTTTTATAAGTGTAATAAAGGTTTACAATCAGAAATAAAGGAAAAAATAAAGCGGAAAATAATTTTCACACACATTTATTCAAAACACATAGAAAACTATAATAAACAACTATTTTGACACTTTATGAAGGTAGTTTGGGTTCTTGTACAAAAGCATGTACAAAATAAAGGTTCTAACAATAAACATAAATGCACATTTTGAACAATATAAACAAAATGGTCTATGCGTTTTGTTTGTCTTTATGCCACATCAGACCCTGTGCAATAACGTCACTGGGTACCGCCCCCCCCCCCCCCCCCCCCCCCCCGCCATGTTGGAGGACAAGCAAACACTCCAACATGGCAGACGATGTAGAAAGAAGCGTTGAAGAGAGTGAATATCAAGCTAATTTACGCGCGGAGGATAAAGTTACATACAAAGAAAAGTTGAGGAAAAAAAGCACGCACCAAACACATTAAAAAGCACACGCGCACACACGAGCCAAACACGCGGAAAAAGCGCGCACCAAACACATTAAAAACACATTTAAAAAGCACACGTACACACGCGCCAAACACTCGGAAAAAAAGCGCGCACCAAACATTAAAAACACATTAAAGCACACGCACACACGCGCCAAACACTCGGAAAAAAAGCACGTGCCAAACATTAAAAACACATTAAAAAGCACACGCACACATGCGCCAAACACTCGGAAAAAAAGCGGGCACCAAACATTAAAAACACATTAAAAAGCACACGCACACATGCAGTGTGGTTACTCAACTGCATGTAGATATGACAATTTTGCATATTCTAGGATTTATAAGTGAAATAAATACTGTACATGAAACACACTAGTTAAATAGTTAAATAGGGAGACTGACCTTTAATGAAATGATCCGAACAGATCCGTAGATTGGCCAAACTGGACTCGGATGTAAGGTCACTTCTAGCTATCCATGCTAGCCAGATTGCTCACCTCTTTAAAGACAGTTCTCGCGTATTTTCTCCTTGATGCTCGATAATTGCCGGTAACCTGAAGAAACTGTGATTAGTTTCCCTGTTCTTACGATTACTACAGCCGATTATACCACAAAAACTCGGCATTTTATCGCAAATATCTGCAGCTAGCTAGTGTGCGTCTGTAGTGTGCGCGTCTTGTTTGTCCCCCAACAAGGCGGAACGGACGTTTTGTGACGTCATTTGCACAGGGTCTATTACACAAAGGCTTACAACACAAACTTTTTAATTCCATGGATTTTGACTCCCTCTTGGAATGTGTTCCTGCACTATAACAACCTAACTTCACAGTTTGAGGCCATGTTAACACCCCCCCCCCCCCCCCCATATGCGCAACGCTGCGCTTTTACGCATGGAGCCAGCAGCCAGAGGGCTATTCAAACAGCATTAGCATTCACAATAGTAAAGCCCCTTTCACACTGGAGTATTCATAGAGCTGCTTATTGTGGTGTATCGTCTACGCCGTGTTGAGCAGCTCTTCTCCCACATTTAGCAGCTCTACATCAAGTTTTTTCTCCCTACGCAGCAGTATGCTGAGGGCTACGCACGTAGGACGGAAGAAATTAAACATGGTTAATTTTCTTCGGCATAGAGCACTGGACACAGTTTTAAGCAGGTCTATGCAGCACAGCGTTACTGCATGCAAGTCTGTGCAATATGGCGCTCCTGTACACATCCAAAAACTGAGTGCAGGCATCCAGAGGAATCAGCTGACAACAGGATCACACAGCCCACAGCGCCCGTCTGTGCTCACAGCAGATGTAACTAATAGACGTGTGTGTGCTCAGAACAGGGAATCGAACCTCAACTCAGAAATCCAGAAACACACTCTCTCTCTCATATCAATAAGCGCTGTGACTGCATGTCGGTGCGATCATCAAACGCCCTGACTCTGTTTCTGAGCCGCACCACACCGTGCAGTAGAGAACAGAGCGCACTTCTACTGAGGCAGAAAATAGCAGCTGTGGCTACATACGTGGCAGTAATGCAACTGTAAAACCCTCATGATACAGTCCACTGTTTTCCAAGTGCAGTGATGTGTTCTGCACAGCCGGCAGGAGTGAACTGGTTTTAAATAGTGACAAGGTACACACGACTGTGTGCACATAAAATAGCTAACACACACAGCTACAAGCAGATCTACAAACACGGAAAAAGGTTGAGTACGCGCTCATTTCGGGCGTATTTAAATGAAACACAACGCCGCAATGCGCAGCTCTACAAATACGCCACTGTGAAAGGGGGCTTAACACATTGCTGCTCCTAACAATCTTTGGCCTACCATGTGAGACTGCTCTGCCCTACGACTGGATATTGGAAAACCATGTGACGGTGAACCAATTCCGATTGGACACCCACACTGCGCACATCTTCACCGCTTCTATGAGGAGTACAAACATGGTGGACGGCTGGCTCGAAAGTCCGCGGAGTTCACTTTTCAGCAAAAAAAAAAAAAAAAAAAAAAAAAAAAAAAATGCATGTTTCTATCTCACATCATTAAAAAGTTATTTATAATTTAACTTGTACTCAGGGGCGTCGGCCCCAGATGGTTAATGGCTTTGAGAGGGGTTAAGAAGCGATCTTGCCACTTCTGAAGAGCAGCGAATCAAAGAACCAATGAGCCAGAGGATCGAAGCATTGCTTCATTGGTTCACGCTTCAAAGTGGAGTCGTGCTGCAGAAGCAGTTGATTACAGAGCCGCTGCAGGGTCTGTAATCATTTTCCAATCAAACACCCTCAAAAACAACGGCCGCTCTGAAGGATCGATAAGGGAATCGTTAACCAAAAACACTATTGATATTGATGGATCCAATCATTTGTTAACGATACCCAAAAAGAATATCGATACCCAACCCTAGAAGTAATCTACGTAAGACTGCCAGTTCAAATCAGATTTAAAGCATAGGTCATTCAAATATGATTTCACTGATTAGTGAAATGATGAGGTCCACATCATATAATGCAAGTGACAAGATACAATCTCTGTCCATATTTTATTTCTCATCTGCTGTCTGATCTACACTGGTTACTATAGTAATGAACAGGGGTGTCTCGGTACACAGAAGTCAGGGTTTAGACATCACAGTTGAGTATGAGTTCGGTTTTTGAAAACTCTTCAGATCTGTATGTCGTAGCTTTAATCTGGGATCAGCAGAGAGCTACCGTCAGCCACTTTACCACTGTGAGACAAAGTGTAAATATAAACTTTTGTCATTACGCGTTTACAAACTGAATTGCATCTGTCGTCATCCATGTTGGGATGAATTTACTGTGCAGCACGTTAAGTGTAGGGGTACACCCTTGACAGGATGTCAACCTGGCACCGATTTCATCTGTGAAATTTTACACAAATTCATATAAAGTGTCAACTTTTTTCACAAGTTGGTGGTGTCTAAACTATAATGCTGACTGATCTCAGCCGGGGCCAGTGGTTCAACACAAATGCAAATTGGTATGTGTTTGCTTTTAGGTTCATATATTTTGGAATAAAAGGGCAAATTAGCCATTCCATTCATGCTTCCAAAGTTTCTGGGTGGCGTAATATAGTTTCTTACTTCAAATGGCTGGTTTGCTGTTTCGACTCAGACAGAGAGCAGGTTGAGGAGGCTGACCACACCTCCTCCTGCACAAAGCATGAAACTAGAGGGACATACTCTGGACACAAGATGAAATACTGCTGACTTATGAAAAGAAATATGCACGTGTGTATAATCAAACTGCACAGAGTCATACTGTATATTCTGCGTACAGTTCTGTGCACCAAACAGTTTTGTGTGTACCATACAGTTCAATACAAATACATGTAGTGTGACGCCCCCAGTAAGGGCCCCTTCACACATAGTACAAATAAGTACAACTCCGGGCAAATCACGGCAGAACAGCTCGTATGAGCGAACCATGAAAACATCGATGTGTGTAACCACATCGCGCAGCTGCTGTGAAAATGGGATTCAAACCTGCAATTTCCAAAAGCTCTGATTGCACCCAGAAACTTTACCACTGAGCTACCAACGCTGTCCTGTAAAAGGTGCGACAAAATGCCTGATATCAATAAGGACATGGACATATTTGAGAAAAAATAAAATCACACACCATATAACAACACCACATTTTATTGAATCCCTCTTATCAAGTGGGTAATACATGTATGATCCGTCTGTTCCTCTATAGATGTATAGATGACCCATGGTCACAGATGTACAGTCATGAAATGAGATGAATGAGAAGTAGGGTGCTCTTATCTTGACACATATAATGGGGGCATGTCCTGCTCAACACGTGTGTCTTGTGGACGGCACGCCACAGGACAGACAAGCGTCATGTGGAACAGAGCTCACATGGGTGACGTTATGATCTGCTGCGTGATCTGATGGTCCGGATCACCAGGGGTAGCCTGTCAATGTGTGCGGCGTGCACCATAAACTTTAATCCGCTTCAAGCTACAGAATCTGGAGATAAGCATGGCACAAACAGGACTCAAGGCTGATATAAGACTTGTTCTTCCACGGACTAAAACTTCACAAATTGGGCTAATGATAAAATTAGAGGCATTCTCTCCATAGAGAGATGTTAAAGCAGATAAACAGAACAAGAGGTCTCCTCAGTTATACACAAGTTTCATTAATTGCTCTTGTGGCTGCAAAATTTGTTTTAATGCCCTGTTTATATGTTTTGATCACATACATGTTTGTCTAATTGAAAGAGCTCTATGAAATAAATTATTATGATTCTTAGTTACAAAGTACTAACTGCCAGAAGGCAATAATTGCCCGATTATTACTGCTTCTTCCTGTGAAGGTTCTGTCAAGTTTGAGCATAGTTGTGATGAAACACTGCATCAAGAGAGATGTTTGAAAGTCTGTTTTACAACGCACTCATGTCTCATGTCTGTAAAAACAGAAATTGACAACACAGGAAAAAGCCCCTATTGAACCAAAAGCCTCAGAGTGTCTGCCTATACATACTCACACACCACTTGATATTAAATTGGTTCCACATATTGTACAATTAGTACCTCAGAAGATGCTCATTATAAGGTTCTCTCCATTGTGCTTTAAAGTCCTTTCACTGAAGCGTCAGGGCTGGTTAACAAGCCTCACCACTCCCAAACTCATTAGCAACTGAATAGGTGCCAATGTGGGCCAAATAGAAGACACATCCTCCACCGCTCTAAGCCCCACTCTCCCTCCGATATGCAGCAAAAAAACAAAAAGCAAAAAAAACATGCACTTTGCCAATGTCTGTGCAACCCACAAACACCAGACAGATCAGCTAAAGCACCATCAAGGAGGTATGAGGAAAAACATTATTTAGCAGTAAGAGAAAGGAAGGTGGGGGAGACCAAAGCACGTGTGCACACGCACACAAAACACCTAACTTAAACACAGGGGTCATCTGCACCTTAGGTCCAATCTTAAGGTGCACTGACACATACATGACTTTGATTCAGGCACTTGTATGACCTGTGTCAAGCAGGAAAGTAAACTAGTCTAACAGGTGCAGACTGAAGGTGAGAGGGGCGCCGGCGCGTGCAGAGAATTTTAAAATGTTCAAAAAAAATCCTTCACGCATAAATGTCATGCTACGTGGCACGATCTGCTCGCCAACATGACATGCAGTGAACAGAGCGAGTGGTTGCGTCAGCGGATCGCATCAGAGTGCAGCTCGTCTGAAGGATTATAACGAGATGTTAAATCTAACATAAACATACTTGAACAGCTACAGACAAGAAGGAAAGAAAATGCAACTGTTTTACCAAGCCATGACAATATAAACATTACAAATAATTACCTTTTTAGACGGCTCCAAATGCTTTCTCCAGCTCATTCAGCACGCACGTGAACGGTGCTGCTGGAGCGGTCCTCTGTGATTCAGGAAGCCATTAGAGCCATTTTCAACAGACAACTTGCAGAGAAAATGATTAATTTGCTACAAAATAATTATTTTATATACGAGGTCTGTTAGAAAAGTATCGGACCTTTTTATTTTTTGCAAAAACCTGATGGATTTGAATCACGTGTGCTTGCATGAGCAAACCTTGAACCTTCGTGCGCATGCGTGAACGCATGTCGATTGCATCATTTTCTGGTAAGCAGCCTTTGTGTGAGGACATGTGTAGTGCACTCGGCGGATTTTCATTTCAAGGAAAAAGACGGAACGACTGAAGCAGCGCCGCATCAAATTTTGCCAGAAACTGGGCGATAGCCAGGTGGAAACCATTCGGATGATTCAGACGGCTTTCGGTGACTTTTCAGTCGTGTGACTATCTGAGAAATTGTGGACGAGGTGGGCATGTCACAGCATGTCCTGTGAGACTTCAACACGGAGGCGCCGCCGTCAGCAGCAGCATGAATTTCACAGCCACTCTTTTCATGGCCAAATCTTCTGTCACAGTGGAATGTATCGAAAAAGTGCTGATGTCCACCTCTTCCGCAATTTCTCGGATAGTCACTACGGTCCCGCATCACCACAGCATTCACTTTGGAAATGATCTGGTCATTTCACCATGTTGATGGCTGACCGGAGCGTTGTTCGCTCTCCACCGTTGTGAGGACGTCTTTAAACCGGTTGTACCGCTCCTTAATCTGTGTGATGCCCATAGCATCGTCACCGAAAGCGGTCTGAATCTTCCGAATGGTTTCCACCTGGCTGTCGCCCAGTTTCTGGCGAAATTTGATGCGGCACTGCTCCAGTCGTTCCGTCTTTTTCCTTGAAATGAAAATCCGCCAAGCGCACAAGACACGTCCCACACAAAGGCTGCTTACCAGGAAATGACGCAATCGACAGGCGTGAAAAAGTTCACGCATGCGCACGAAGGTTCAAGGTTGGCTCATGCAAGCACACGTGATTCAAATCCATCAGGTTTTTGCAAAAAATAAAAAGGTCCGATACTTTTCTAACAGACCTTGTATGCAGCGTCCAGAGTAGAGTGCGTGCCAAGTGGTGGAACAAAGTACGGCATCCAGCTGGGAACACAGCGGTTGGAATCATCACAACGACGTGCGTGCAAGTGCGTGAATCAAAGTCATGCACGTGTAGTGCACCTTTAGAACCTTTATGCCCATTCTAACCAACTAATCCCACCAATCATTCATCCATCCATCCTAGCTTTACCGTTGTCATGGTTGTGTCATCCTTCCTGGGAGTGAGGCCTTCAAAGACACGCAGACTGTAGAAACCAACGACAGAGGACACCATCAAGTAGCTGTGCAGCAAATCAGTCAAGGACTACAAACATTTTTCTGTAGGGAGTGAAGATGTTTCACTGAGTCACCTTTAAGTGTGCACCTTTTCAGCTATAATACAAGGTGATGAAACAACAGCATGTTGTCTGGAATGTGTCTCACTTAACTATGTCCTGGGTAAACAAAACCCGTTTAAGAATGCTGCTGTCAGTCATGGGCCATGCTGCTGCAGCCACAGACAAAGGATACAACATGAGAATGATCTCCAGCACCGCCTGAGCCACACCAAATGTGGGCAGAGAGGTGTTCCCAATGCCTCGGTCCTGGAAGGTGGAGGAAGAAAAACAGAAAACTGTGTTCATCAATGCAGTTACAAACCAATCCCTCTATCAACACATCACAAACAGAAAACAGGAAACGACGACACCGCAGGCACTTCTACACACGCAATTACACAGCGATCCTGCAAAGTAAGTTATGCGACGCTTGAAGAATTTCTCCACTTCAGCAAGACAGAATCAAATTGGCTAAGTAATGAATGGAACAAGATGAAAGAAGCTCTTTTCAAATCATTGTCGATCATACAATATGTGAACAGGTGTTCAAACAAAAACAGCACATTGCTTATGGTGAGAAGAGTGTAGATGGCTGAAAGCATGCCAAAAATATAAAAACAACAAAACAAATACTTTAGCAAACACACACCCTGTGTCTTTTGAAACTGAAGAAAACAGGGCTTGCTTTTGTCAGATATGGTACTCTGTCTGACATCAGAAACAGTGTAGAGTACACTACCTCCACAACTAAGACGTGACCGTGGAGTGCTTGCTCACAATGTACCTCTAGAACATTACACACTGAAACCATTCTTATAACTGTCTTACCTTCTACTGTACATTCAGATGTTTTGGTTAACTGTACAGTATGTTTACAGTCATCACAGTCATTACAATATACAATGTGCAGGTTATTTAGGCAAATATAAAATTAAATACAGCCCACTGTCATGTCAATGGCATCGATATTGTTGGTGCTATATAGCAATTACTATTCTTGCCCTATCAAGTCAATTTTTTTCCACAATATACTAAGAATAAGGGAATTACTATTGCTAAACTGTTATTCATATTGCATTACATTTCTTTATTATATGTATTTTTTTAAGCCTGATGAAATAAAAAGCATGGCAGGTTGCCTCATGCCTTTTTGTGCAACTGTCATCCTTGGGATCTTGCTGCAGAGCTGTGGTGCAGTGCGCTCTCTCACTCTCTTACATGGGGAATTAGCAGACAACATCTGATGTAATTTATTAATGGAGGGAAGGCAGCCATGCATTAAGATTGTGTGCACGCGCACTTGTATATGTCTGTACGCATACACGCAGGACAGTCTGCTTTCCCAGTCAGCCTCTTTTCAGTTCTTACTCTTTGCCACTGCAGAACAGGAAGGGTGATGGAATCTGTGTGTCAAAGGGAAGGGGGCTTGGTGCAGGGGACTACCAAGACTGTGATGCCTGCTGTGGCTCAGGCAGCATGCTGGTTTGTTGCTTGTAGTAATATCTCACAATAGCAATGTACAGGTCTCTCTCCACACACACACACACAAAATTTACGTGTTCAGTCATGCTGGCACATTCACGACGGAATTGTTTGCAAGCAGCGGTAACTGCTGTTTAGATGAGTCTTCCCACAGCTAACTGGAGATGAACAACATTGAAGTCTGAGGACAGAGACCAGAACTTGCAGAAATTAAAACAACAAAAACAACAAAAAAAAAAAAAACCATGTCTTTCCAAGACTTCTGCCTGAAGAAATACTCAGTTTAAGTTGTAATGGTTTAAAGAGTTGCTACGAAGCCCCAAAATTGTTCTCCATTCTTTTCGTTCCTCTGTGCACACACAGGTGCTGAAACAAAACAAATCGAGATGCACTTGTAGTGTAGACCTTCAGCTTTAATGCAAGGGGTTTAGCAAAAATACGACATTAACCAGTTACGAATTGCAGCCACTCTTATGCACATGATATAAGCAATTGTACAAATTAAATAGAATGACTTTTTTTTAATACAAATCATCATATCACTCTTCTTTAGACAAGTCCTTTACATGTCCCTACTATCATTAACCAACTGGATTTACTGCAGGTCTCATGCACTGCAGAAAATATGAAAGGATGCAAAAAAAAAAGTCAAAAGATTAATTTATTTCAATTGAAGTACATCTTGTTTACATGGACATCTGCAAGTTCATGAAACTTGTGTTGTGTAGACATCTTGTGCTGATTTGCAAGTTCACCATACAGGGTCTGATCTGGCCATTTTTCTGACGTACTGGGTATCTACTCTTGGTGGGGCTGATCCCTTTCTGATCCTGTCTTTGCTTTGGACACTAACTGTCATACACAAGTGCCTCCTTATTTTGTATCTTGAAACAGCCACATGACTTTTTCAAAGAATCCTGTATTTCAGCTGAAGTTATTTGCAGGTTTTTCTTGCCTCAACAATTTTCCTGGCAGTTGTTGCTGAAATCTTTGTTGGTCTACTTGACCGTGGATTGGTTCCAACAGAATCCATCATTTTACACGTCTTAGAGTTTGAACACTGCTGATTGGCATTCTCAGCCCTTAGATATCTTTTTTATATCCCTTTCCTGTTTTATCCAGTTCGATTACCTTTTCTTTGACAACTCTTTTCTGTGACTGTGACTCAGACTTGAGGCTGTAATTTCTGCCAAAGGTACATCAACAAAGTACCGAGCAAAGGGTGCGAATACTTATGTGCATGTGATTTCTTAGTTTGTATTTTTAATAAATTTTCAAAAAAAGAAAAAAAAAAAGAACAAGAAAAACAACACACACAAAAAAACTTTTTTCATGTTGTCATTATGGGATGTTGTGAGTAGACGTTTGAGGGGAAAAAAAATAAATTACTCCATTTTGGAATAAGGCTGTAACATAAAATGTGGGAAAAAGTTAAGTGCTGTGAATACTTTCCAGATGCACTATATCACTACAGAAAGGCAAAATTAGTTAATTAGCATGAGATGAAATGCCATTTTTTATGTGGACACTATGAGAAGGCCAGATTTTCCAGCACAGTGTGTGCCAGTGAGTGACCCTACAAGTTGGTAAATATTATTTCTGAAGATGGCAATGTGCAATCAGCAGACTGTCAGTACACACTTTAAGTGACATGAGATATTAAAAAAATATTGTAAGAAACGTTAATAGCATTACTGCTTAAGCCCCAGTCACACTGTGCCGGATCAACAAAACATATGAGGTACTGATTCTATAATTTGTGTTCGTTTTTGTCTGACAAGAGTCCTTATCCCATCCGCAAAATGTGTTTGTCATCTGATGTCTGCGACGTTCGTCAGAAAGTTTTATGCATGTTCAAAACTTTGAGTGGAATTCAGGCATAGAGGCTTTCCCACTGCCTGCACATTTGTTTGCCATTTTGTCCTCTGAATGACATTTATTTTTCCTGCAGCTGTCCGACAGTTAATTCTGGCCTTTTGATTGGCCAAAAGTCCAGCACAAGCGGAGAAAGGACCGACACAGTAAGCAGTAAGGACAGCTCCATATCTTAAAGAAACAGACAGTGTTTTCTCTGTCTGTCTCTCTCTCTCTGTTTCTCAGCAAAGAGATGCAGCAGAGCTATTCAAGTGAGGAAATATGACGTCATGCTTTCAAATGGCCAAACTCTGCTCAAATGCAGCATATTTGTCTGTAAATCGGGGAAATCCTTCTGCTCAGCACCGAATTATGTGAAAATGCGATGTCCATTAGCACCCCAACTCCACAGGAGACGGATGAATTTGCCAACACAAAATATCTAAATGCATAACTAATCCTTTTTGCGCTGTCAGAATGACTGCCTTTAGTGGGAGTCTGTTTATCTGACTTTAAATAGCCCAATTAAATTAACTTTTAATCAAGGAAATATGGTACCCACTTTCCTCAGCTAATGTTAGTGCTGAACTTCATTTCATACCTCTGTTACTGGGCACGTCCACACTGCTCTGCCCAGTATATGCGAGGTGTTTTTAATGGAAATGCATTGCAACTGGACAGGATGCAAGCGAAAATCTGCTATACAAAATCCAGTATATGGAGTTTATTATATGGAAAACCATACAAAACCACTGGGACTTTTGCTTTTGTCCGATGAGTGCGAGTATCTGGTTTACACAATGACTGTTTAAGTGAGTGTATATACAGTGAGGAAAATAAGTATTTGAACACCCTGTGATTTTGCAAGTTCTCCCACTTAGAAATCATGGAGAGGTCTGAAATATTCATCTTAGGTGCATGTCCACTGTGAGAGACATAATCTAAAAAAATTAAAAATATCCGGAAATCACAATGCATGATTTTTTTAATAACTTATTTGTATGTTACTGCTGCAAATAAGTATTTGAACACCTGTGAAAATCAATGTTAATATTTGGTACAGTAGCCTTTGTTTGCAATTACAGAGGTCAAACATTTCATGTAGTTTTTCACCAGGTTTGCACACACTGCAGCAGGGATTTTGGCCCATTCCTCCACAGAGATCTTCTCTAGATCTTTCAGGTTTGGAGTTTCAGCTCCCTCTAAAGATTTTCTATTGAGTTCAGGTCTGGAGACTGGCCAGGCCATTCCAGGACCTTGAAATGCTTTTTATGGAGCCCCTCCTTAGTTGCCCTGGCTGTGTGTTTGGGGTCATCGTCACGCTGGAAGACCCAGCCATGACCCATCTTCAATGGAGGTTGTTTGCCAAAATCTCGCAATACATGACCCCATCCATCCTTCCATCAATACGGTGCAGTCGTCCTGGCCCCTTTGCAGAAGAGCACCCCCAGAGTATGATGTTTCCACCCCCATGCTTTACGGTTGGGATGGTTTTCTTGGAGTTGTTCTCATCCTCTAAACATGGTAAGTGGAGTTGATTCCAAAAAGCTCTATTCTGGTCTCATCTGACCACATGACCTTCTCCCATGCCTCCTCTGGATCATCCAGATGGTCACTGGTGAACTTCAAATGGGCCTGGACATGTGCTGGCTTGAGCAGGGGGACCTTGCTGCATTGTAGGATTTTAAACCATGACAGCATCATGTGTTACTAATGTAATCTTTGTGACTGTGGTCCCAGCTATCTTCAGGTCATTGACCAGGTCCTCCTGTGTAGTTCTGAGCTTTCTCAGAATCATCCTTACCCCACAAAGTGAGATCTTGCATGGAATCCCAGACCGAGGGAGATTGACAGTCATCTTGTGTTTCTTCCACTTTCTAATAAATAATCATAACAGTTGTTGTCTTCTACCAAGCTGCTTGCCTGCTGTCCTGTACTCCATCCCAGCCGTGTGCAGGTCTACAGTTTTGTCCCTGGTGTCCTTAGACAGCTCTTTGGTCTTGGCTATGGTGGACAGGTTGGAGTGCGATTTATTGGGTGTGTGAACAGGTGTCTTTTATACAGGTAACAAGTTCAAACAGGTGCAACTAATACAGGTAAAGAGTGCAGAATAAGAGGGCTTCTTAAAGAAAAATTAACAGTTCTGTGTGAGCCAGAATTCTTGCTGGTTGGTAAGGGGTCAAATACTTATTTGCAGCCATAACATACAAATAAATTATAAAAAAACAAATCATACATTGCGATCTCCAGATATTTTTATTTTTTTTTTAGATTATGTCTCTCACAGTGGACATGCACCTAAGATGAAAATTTCAGACCCCTCCATGATTTCTAAGTGGGAGAACTTGCAAAACCGCAGGGTGTTCAAAGACTTATTTTTCTCACTGTATATATATGTTATATGGGGTAGCTAATAAAAAGAACAACCTGTAGTACAACTTTTATTGGTCCATCTAGTCTTTCTTCTTTCACTGAGGCAGCTACAGTTCCCCTCCTCCCCAATTCCCTCTTCGGGTCTTCTTCCGTGTTGCCCATTCATTTCATCTCCCATTACTCCCCATCATCCTTCTCTACCTACATGCTCTGCTCTGTAAAGATGAGTGGGGCACTGCTCAGTATGCTCAGAACAACATGCTGATACTTAGTACGAAAGGAAGACAAACATTGACAAGGCACTTCTATTGTGCTCTTCCCCACAACAGTCAGTGCAACGGGGCCTCATTTGACTTTCCCACAGTCTGAGGCTCTTTACTTCAGCAGCAACACCTTGTCCAGTCCTGATCCAGGCACTCAGTTATCTTTCCGATCAGGGATAAAGTAATTGCAAGGAAATTTCATTGCTAGATGGGCATAGATTTTGAGAGCTGTGGGTAAGTTTAAGTTTAAATGAATATTTTATCAGTATTGATTGTTTTACAAGAACCATTATTCCACCCCAACACACACACATACACCCCCACCTGCCCCTTTACGCCTCATCCCGCTGCTGTAAGATCAGAGGTGTGGCAGCCATCCAGCTCAACAAACGTGCAAACCATTTAGCGGGGCCACAATGCCAGGGGAGGACAGTTTCGAGCTCCATGACAAGTGTAATTTGGGGGATTTTCTATGATGCGTCATGCCAAAGAAAACATTTCTGCTCAATAAAATAATTGGAATGTCGAGGGCAGCTCTGTCAGTTGCCCGCAAGACGTAAAATTAAATGAAGGAGAAATTGGATACATAATGTTGCCCCTTCTCAGACATGACTGCAACCACAAATGCACACGTACACGCAAGTAAGTACACGCACACACCTCTGTCACTGCAGACAAGATAAGAGGGAGAGATAAGAGAACTTAAAACACATTGCATGTTAGGCAGAGATGAAAATCTCACAGCAAGAACTGTTCACCTGGAGGAAAAGCAGCTTACTCAAACCAACATGGACTTGAAACACGTAGCTTGCTCATTCAGTCCTCACACTACTGTGAAATGACTTTCAATGAACTTCCCAAACAAAACCAGAGGGACAAGGTTGGGGTCTGATTAACATCTGGTCAGGCCTTTTCTTCCAGCGTGCACCTGAGCATATCCGGAATTTGATTCAAGTCTCCGCCAGGAACATGGCAGGACTGATATGAAAGCACTTTTGCAGTTTACATTCTGGGCATGTGTACAGGCAGTAAACTTACCGTGGATCCCTTGGGCATGGCAGTCTCATCCACTAGAAGGTAGAGGATGTTCAATGCCACCAGAAGAACTGAGATTGTCTGCAGACAGATTAAAATTTGTTCATACCAAAAAGGGCATTCCGAGAGTGCATACCTCTGCCATTATTACCTCCATAACTGACAGATGGCAGATTTCTGACCCCCCCAAAATCAAATCTGATTTTTGCAACATCATAATCATAAACTACATTTACTGGACAAACCTCCTGTGGCATCATACATAGGTTTTCTGAAGCATGTCTGCAAAGCTCAAATGCAGTTGCGAATGCCCAAATGTCACCAAATTGGCAGCACCTGACTCCTGACCAACCCATAAATAGGCAAACAGGTGGAGCGTGGACAAAACTGGCATGACAAATACAGCTTGGACATGCCTCTGTCTTACAGTTACCAAAAAAAGAGAAGCTAAGCTAAGGCTAACAGGCTACCTTTGGTTCAGGTGTTTTATTAACACATTTTTGTGGACTGGGCAGTGGCTGGGTATTATAACATGTGACTGGCATACTGCCTTAGTACCCACCAAATACCCACTTAGCGCACCATCGGTGCAAGTTACCTGCTCGTTAGATGCTAAACTGATGCTAACATAGAAATAAAAATTCACAGAACGGAAACACTGGCACACCGACTTCTTTGAAGGGCCATTAATATAATCAACCACACAGCAAGCAATGTTATCTCGGATATTTGTAACAAAATACTCAGAAAGGAGAGTCATCTTGCAACGACTGCTATTGGGGGCCTTGACTCCAGCACACAGCTGTCACTCAATGCAAACACACCCTTAATTATTCATAACTTTATGTTTTAAAGTAGTATACACTGACATTTGATTTGATTTGAAAATGGTAAATGGACTGCATTTCTATAGTGCTTTTCCATCTGCATCAGACGCTCAAAGTGCTTTACAAATAATGCTTCACATTCACCACGATGTGAGGGTGCTGCCATACAAGGTACTCACTTCACACCAGGATTAAGGACCTTGCCCAAGGGCCCTTAGTGATTTTCTGGTCAGACTGGGATTTGAACAGAGGATCCTCTGGTGTCAAGCCCAACGCTTTAACCACTACACCATCACCTCCCTTAAAAAAAAAAAAAAAAAAATACACCTCCCTGCACAGATGTCATGAAAGGGGAAACTACCTATGTTTAGTTGTTATCTAAAGTTGGACATTTTAATATGGGAGTCTCACTTTTGGAGCATGCCTCAAGCAGTCATTCAAAGAATTGCAAGATTTTCCACTTCCATTTTGCCTTCATTCTTCAGTACCAAAGGTTAAGGTTTGGTTATAATATGAGCGGTAGGAACTGAGATAAAAACAAAAGCTGATTTGTAATGTTAAATAAATTAAAGAAAATAAAAGATTTTGATGCAGACTGAGATCACCCACAAAATTTTCTCAACTCTTCCACTGTTCAGTGACCATTACTCCACTACTACTACAGTGGTCCCTCGCTATAACGCGGTTCACCTTTCGCGGGCTCGCAGTTTCGCTGATTTTTTTTAGTCCAATTTTGCATGCTTTTTTTTTTTTTTACAGCGCATTGTGTTCTGCGTCCTCATCAAGCAGGCCGGTCGCGGCACCGCAAAGGTAGAGTACGCGCATTGTGTTCTGCGTGTCTGTTTATAAGAATCTTCTTGCCCAGAAGAAAAAAAGAGCGCCAACAACTACCCATAACGCTGTTCTTCACTCGGAAAAAGACACCTGCACCGAGGTGGAAAAAGGCATGACAGCTGAGCGGCGCCAGGACTAAGAGGCGCGATCAGAGGAACTGTGAAATACTGGTCAGTCACTATTAATAATTTCTTATGTGTCCAACCTCGTAGGTTGATCATTAAAGTTAGTTAGTAAAGTTAGTTCTAAAAGCCATCATAATTATTTATAGGAAAACGTTCTATTTTTATTTCTCAAAAAAATGTTTGGGCCTGAAAACAGGTTGGTCTTATTTTTCTACTAAGGTTTGAACTTTGAGAGTGTTTACACACGAGAGAAAAGTGAGAAAATGTTAATGCCTGTTTGAGAAAAGTGTGTAGTAAGGGGTTTTACAGCCTTAAAATGTTTATAATAATTGTAAAAAATAATGCTGACTACTTTGCGGATTTCGCCTATTGGGGGCTATTTTTAGAACGTAACTCCCGCGATAAACGAGGGACCACTGTATATTCTATTGTAATCCATCAAACACCTTTTTGAGTTGTAGCATCTGCAAACACAAAATGGGTGATTGCATTAGCTCCTCCCTCTTCTGTCAGCTGACAAAGGTACAAAAAATATCCGTGAGAAGAATCACTGTAAAACTGAATTTTGAAAAGAATAATAGTTATTCGATGTGATGTCATGATTTTGTAGCACCAATATTTCCAACCTATCTATAAAAAAAAAAATCACAGTAGTTTCAGGTGACTACTGAGCTATGAAACAAAAAACAGTTCCACACCAGGAAGAGTTCTGGGGTGCAGTATGTTATTCCCAGTTTACATCAGCCAGGCTTTATGCACCATGAGTAAAGAGTGTGGGCTTAATGGCAGGTCAGTCTCAGTACTCACCGTTCCTGTGAGGAGTATCAGCATCACTATGGGATACAGTAAGTTCTTCTCCCAACCTGATGCTTTTTTTCTTCTTTCTGAATGAGCATAAGCGGGACAACGTGAAATGCCTTTTAACTTATTCACACTTTGTATAACCAATAACCAACAAGGCACACTCATGTAGCGAACATCTCCTGCTTGTCATTTGACCAAAGCATTCAAGAGCCTTAGAGCTAACAACCTGTGTTGCTGAGCTAACAGCACTATTGTATTGCGATTTGGGTAAAGTGAAAGGGAGTTGGGGGTTTCCTCTAGATTCCATCATTGATGCAAGCAACTCTGTGATTAGCAACAAGGCTTCACTAGTAACTTGATAAACTTGATAGGCCAGTCATTATTATATGTTATAGTCATTGTGCATGTTAAGACACCAACATGGACTGCATTTATATCGAGCTTGTCCATCTATATCAGAAGCTCAAAGCACTTTACATTGACGCCTCGCATTCACCCATTAACACACACACACAGACACACACACACACACACACACACACACTCACACTCTGATGTCAGGGTGGCACCATGCAAAGCGCACACTACACACGAGGAGCAACTTGGGGATTAAGGAGCTTGCCCAAGGGCCCTTTGTGATTTTCTGGCCAGATGGGTATTTGAACCGAGGATCCTCTGGCATCAAGTCTACTGCTTAACTGCTAGACCATCACCTCCCCTTGGCTCAAAATAGGAAGTTCAATCTTCCTCACTTGCATCTATAAGAACCTGAAATATGTTGAATATGCAGGCTTATCTTAGAATTCTGCATCGAAGCTGATGAGAATCTATGATTCCCGCTTGGATGGGATACCAGTTTGACGCAGGTTGTTTCCCGGCCAAGGCTGGTACCCACTTAGCGCTGGGTAAACAGACAATGAAAACCAAAAAAAACTGTTATGCAAGGACAAAGACAGGTGGCATGAGCAGGATTCAAAGCTGGGTCTACATATTGGCAGGCCAGCTCCTGATCCACTGAGCTACCTGCTCTGCTACAGGAATTAGAGGTGGGTGGCATTTGTTATGGATGTACATAGTCCCCTTTCATTGTTGACCTGCCTGCCCTGTAGCGCATGCCATATTGACATTATTCATTTCCAACCTTGTTAGTCGTTTTTATTCTCAAAGTGCACCCACCCTGCTTTCCTGAGAAGTTTTTGCCAACTGCACTTTATACTCACCAACCTTCTAAATTAATGACATCATGAAAACGCTTGCTACAATATAAAGTTTGCATCTTGTCCAATATCCTAAGTGCCTTAGTGCTCTCCTCCCAGACTCTGCTCCCCAAAAGGCTCCGGCCTTATTTATAATACCCTAAAATGGATGGAAGATTATCAGACAGTTCTGGTCTCAATCCAAATTAAGAAATTAAGGCAGCAGGGGAGAAAGTGCCTGCCTGTCAGCAATATGTAAAAAGCAAATTTGATGGCTTATATTTCTACAGTAATTCAAGGTCTTAAAACACTGTATATCAGCCCTGTCTTATCATAAAAAAATAATACTTACCCAATTTATTTCTCTGATTTCTAATAAGGTCCAATTCTTTGTTGAGTTGGTGAAGAAAGGCTCCTCGAGTGTAAGTGTGTGAGGATGAGCCTGTGGAAATAACAGTCACTGAAACACCTTATTCAGTAGCAACTCAAGCAACAAGTATTTGTCTGATAGGTACACTGTGAGGAAATTAAGATACGATTAGGCATCAAATCAATATGATAACTCATGATTAATATTTCTCATAACTGCTCCACTGCTATCCAGCTGGGAGATGTAACCCCTCCACCATGTCCCTAGGGAGATGACCGGGGGCATCCTCAACAGATGCCCTATCCAAGTTCGCTGGCTCCTTTCAATAACCAGTGAGTCTACTCAGAGTCCCTCCCTGAAATTCAAACTTCTCATCATAGCCTTCAGTGTAAGGCCAGATTTACACTCTTACATAAGGTGTAAGAACCTTATTTCCAACGCTTGCATCTGCAATCTTGCTCTTTCTGTCACTACCAAGAGCTCATAACCATAGGTGAGGATAGGAGCGTATATCCACTGGTAAACAGAGAGCCTCAACTTGCGGCTCTGCTCTTTCTTCACCATCCGAAGGACCTCAGAGGCAGCCCCAATCCATCTGGTGATGTCACGCACCCCCACTTGTGAACAAGACCCTGGAATACTTGAAATCCTCCACTTGGAACAACCCTGACCCTGAGAGGACAATCCAACCTTTTCTGACAAAGGATCATGGTCTCAGATTTGAAGGACTGATCTCATTCCAGTTGCTTCACACTTTGCCTCAAACCTATCCAGTGCACATTGGACTGCACATCACTGTCTGTTGAGGCTAACAGGACCACATCATCTGCAAAAAACAGAGATGCAATTCTGAGACACAGCTTGTACTTTGGTTGGTTGTAGAGAGAGAATCATGTGTTGTAATGGACCTGGGACCACATACTCCCACAAATTATCACTGAAACAACAAAACCAACATTGACCCATCATAATCCACGACAGACAAAGACATAATTTGTGTTAATTAATTATACTTTCAGTCAGGGGTGATGTTATAATTTTGGTTTATCCCAATGCAGAATTTGAGGACTGGTGTGTTTTGTCAGAGGTACGTCCTCTGAGTACTTTTTTAGTTGACTCACCTTTCCTCTGCATTTGGTATTTGTCTTTATTAAGCAACTCCATCAAAACTCAAGTAATCCTGCACAGAACATAATGACCTCAAACAAGCAAAAATAATCTCTTGTGTCAGGAGCCGTCTAGCACATGCCACAACTGGCTGAGCGAGCTGGAGAAGACAGCAAGGGATTCTCCAGGAAAACCACAAGGCCAGCTCATTTAAAGCTGATTTATCCATTTCACTCCATTTTCCTTCCAGCCAAGAAGCACTAGCATAGGAGCCAAACTGGAAGAGTATCCATTTGCATCCCCTGGGGTGATTGGCAGATCAAGACCAATTAGTTCACTGTTACACTGTTACTAGCATGCAATAAAAATACCATCTTTCATCTTTGTTACAAGAGTGAGGGGCCAATCACTTTGATCAAACCTTTTCTTCCCTCTGTTATTATGACACACCCTGTCTGCATAGCTTTAAGCAGGTAAAAGAGAGATAGACATGAAGCAAGAGTGTTACCACCTTGTCTATGTCCTCAAACATACCTGTCCCAGGAGCTAAGCAGGGGAAAGTTTGAACCCTCCGAGCAAATGTAGACACAACAGCAAGTGTCACAGGCAGTTCAACAACCTTTTCTCTCCAGACACTGTTCAGGTTAGCCACTTATGCTCAACTGTAAATGAAACAGTCCATCACTAATGTGCAGAAAATGTCCTAACATGACCCCCTTCACCCCTAACAGGTAAACCATCAAACAAATAAATAAATAAATACATATATGTTCCTCAATAGCCCTGACAGATATGAAGCTCCAACTTATAAAAAGTACAACACTGTTTGTTGAAACAAATAGGGGAAATTGAAAAAAATTTGAACTGAAATATCTGCACATTGACATCACTCCAGACAGAAGTTAAACATATCCCTCTTGTACGTCTGCTGGCAGCTCCAGCTCAAGCCTGAATTACGGCGATGCAGAGATGCTGAGTGAAGCTTCTGGCAAGCAAGAGCACCCAGAGTAATTCAGTGTATCCTCTCCAACCTTCAGCACAGTCAAAAAATTACGTCATCCACAAATATGCTAAACACCATGCTGAGATAACAGAGGCACTGGCAAGGTCACTATGTTGCAGAGCATCTGGACAGAATTCTCTGCTCTGCCATCAACTGATCAGGGTCTTGAGAGGACAGAGCGGTCAAGCGTACGTGTCACACTGCAGTATACTCAGGGACTCAAATCACGATTGCCCTTTTAAGAATACCTGCAAAGACTAAAACCTTGTTGAAAATATTTATACCTCAGCCGGATGTGGATCCACGGGTTTACTACCAGATCCAGTACCCCTGGATCCATTGTAGTGAATCCACATTATGCCGTACTACTTTCCATCTTTGTTGACGTGAGTACAATAGTTCCACACAACATGGATCCCCAATCTTGTTTAACGTATCATTTTATCACGTATCATTTTTGTAAAAATTCAGTAACAGCTGAGGTATAAAAACAAAACACCCTTCGTCTGGGGAGCAATATGAGTGGAGGATCCAGTTCATGTTTTGTCATTATACACACATGCAACTGACATAGCTTGTGGTCATTATTTAGAAATCTCAATTGCTGTGACAGGAGAAGAAACATATGTTCTCCAGATAGATATGTTATGGACCTAAAATAAACGCCTATCGAATGAGTTTTGTTTTTGGACCATCTTGCTTATTTATGGAATTTAGCATTGTATGTGACAATTTATTCTGTCCAAACTGCATCAAATAACACACAATATGTGGTCCAATGCTCATACATTTGTCCATCTTGCTTATTTTTGGAATTCAAAAGTCCTTATGTTAGGCACCAGCAAAGCCTGTGGTGTGCTACACTGAGTTACTGTCTGCTGTTAAACTGGCCCTCAGGGAAATGATGTGAGTTCCACAAACAGAAAAAAGGTGTGATTACACACATTTTTTTCTTCCCAATGCATTTTTGACAGATGCGATGTATACGTTAGTCCAACTTGCACTCCAGAAAATAAGGGAAGCTGTTTTAGTGTGGTGATGTATGAGATACATTTATTGTTTTTGAATCACTGTCTACACAAGCTGGCTGGGATGGACTAACTTACTCATTTGCCAACCCACCTACATTTTTTCTGTCCAAGCCGGACACCATTACCAGTGCAGGGATTATTCAAGTATACACCTTTTGTCTGTTTGCTTCTTCCTTTATGAAAAACCACCATGGCCAGAATTGTAAGTAAGAAAATATGTATAAAATAATGCAATGCAACAGTCTAAACCTGGACGGTTGGTGCTGCATTAAATGTTGAAGCAAGAAAATAACAGTGTGTCACACTTTTACTGCATTCTACTCAGTCTTCTCAGCTGATCAAAGGAAGGCCACGAGAGCAGTGTTTCACTTGTGTGGACAAGGGTGAACATGTGCATGTATACATAAAAACATTCATGCCTCATATACTTAAGTATAAACTTCCACAGATCAACATCCTCATTTAATTCCAGCACCCACCGACCAGACACAAATGGACTCCAGCTTGGCTTCAGTGCACAGATGGAGATACTGACCACTTATTGTTGGCCTTATGGGGACTTGTTAGGATCAAAGAGTTTTTGAGGTGATAAGAAACAGATTACAATTATTCTACCAGTGTGTTCAAAGCAGGTTAGTGTGGAATGAGTCCGGGGGAAGCATACGCTTAGGTGACACTCTATGGAAGTGGCTGGCGTTACATTTGAAAACATGCATTATCAGGCAGTGATCTGCCTTACCTCCCTGGTTTGAAAGGATGTTCATCCTCTTCAGTTACTTACATCTATACACTTGGTTGCACACTAGCAATAACATCACAGTAGCTTTTGGCCCATGGCCAACATACTTCCTTTTTGGAATTATTCAATGTCAAAAACAAGGGATTTCACCACGAGCTATGAAAGAAATGCAGGCTGAAGTATTCTTAATAATAATAACTAGGACTGCAAGCAGTCATATACAGGCCCTCGTTTGAAGCGACCGCCTACCCAGGGCAGTGCGTCCCCTTGTGACCAGATGTGGGCATGTGCATGCAGGGGCAACCACTCATTACACAGTTAAAATTTCAACCAAATCACACAATGCACGAAGGAGTTATGACATGTTGATGGTTCATCCACTAGGGGGTGTTCAGTGTACAAACAGAGAGGTCAGGTGTGTTCAGAGGCCAACCGTCATCACACGTGAAGTTTCAAGTCAATCAGGCAAAGCATGAAGGAGTTATCATGAATTGATGTTCCATGGTGAAGGGTCAAAATGGCGGTGCCATAGCGGCCACACCCTTCAACATAGAGAAAAGCTTTCGATAACTTTTTGGTCAGTATCATCTCTGGATGCTGTGAAATCCCTAGGAGGAGTTTGTTCAAATACAATGTGTGGAAATCACGCCAAAATGACAAGAAATCTCAAAATGGCCAACTTCCTGTTTGGAGTAGACCCATGGTGCAAGAGACTTTTTTGTGCGTCTATGCAAGTCACACATGTGTACCAATTTTCATCTCCCTACTCCAAAAAACCCAGATGAGGAGGTTTTATTGAAAGTTTCAAGACATTTTGCCCCACCCATGGGCGACGCCCCTATGAATTGTAAGAGGTTGACATGCTTGACCTGTGTATCAATTTTCATGATGATATGACAAAACTAAAGCCGTCAAAAGGAAGAACGTAATTTCATGGCGAATGAGCAATATTCGGCACACAGCCACATGGACGCCGTTACTCGTAACTTCATGGCGTTCATCGCCTACATTCACCAATTTGTTCTGCATGTTTCAGAAGTGGAATGAAGTTGATTGGGTTAAGTATGTAACATCAGGACCTCTTAAAGTAAAAATAGGACATTTCCTGCCACCACCGGGGGGTGCTATGGCAGAGGTGGGAACATATTATATGCAGACATTCAGGGCGGAGCCCTCATCATGTCCAGCACGTTTGAAGGATCTACGATGAAGTATGTGGGCGTGACAGCCGTTCGAAGTGAAACGGCGCACTCAGAAAAGCTCGCCAAAGTTTGACGACCCCTAGCAGCCACGCCTTTTGACCTAATTAGAATCTTTTGATAACTTTTGATCACAATTATTTCATGATGATGCTGACCAAATTTGGAGACGATAGGATGAAATCTCTAGGACGAGTTTGTCCAAATTTAAGTACTGGAAATGGCCAAAAATGGCAAAAATTACCTCAAAATCGAAACTTAAAATCAAAATGGCCGACTTCCTGTCGATATTTCACCATGACAGGAAGAGAGTTTTTTGTGCGTCCTGGCATGGTAAATAAGTGTACCGAATTTCGTGAGGCTACGACGAAAAAACCCCAATGCGGAGGGGTTTTTGAAAATTTCTAGGGGGCGCTATTTCGCGATTTCGCAGCAACCTTGTGTGCGACCCCAAAACATCGAATTTCGGATCCGGCCGGACGACTTTGGAAAGTTTGGTGAGTTTTTGAGCATGGGAAGAGGCCGAAATTTCGATTTCAAGAGTGAGAATAATAATAACAACTAGGACTGCAAACAGTCATATACGGGCCCTCGTTCTGCGCAAACGCCTACCCAGGCCAGTGGGTGCCCTTGTGAGCACATGTGGGCATGTGCATGCAGGAGTAACCACTCATCACACAGTTAAAATTTTAAACAAATCACACAATGCATGAAGGAGTTATGACATGTTGATTGTTCATCCACTAGGGGGCGCTCAGTGTACAAACAGAGGGGCTGGGTGTGTTCAGGGGCCAACCGTCATCATACATGTGAAGTTTCAAGTCAATCAGGCAAAGCATGAAGGAGTTATCATGACTTGATGTTCTATGGCAAAGGGACAAAATGGCGGCACCATAGCGGCCACACCCTTCAACATAGAGAAAAGCTTTCGATAACTTTTGGTCAGTATCATCTTTGGATGTTGTCAAAGAAATTTGAAGTGCATTGGACAAAATCCCTAGGAGGAGTTCGTTCAAATACAACATGTGGAAATCATTTCAAAATGAGAAGAAAATTCAAAATGGCCGACTTCCTGTTTGCAGTAGACTCATGGTACAAGAGACTTTTTGTACGTCTATGCAAGTCACATGTGTACCAATTTTCATCTCCCTACTCCAAAAAAACCCCTATGGGGAGGGGTTTTTGAAATTTTCAAGGGGGCGCTATTTAGGCACTTTGACCCACCCATGGGCAAGGCCCCTATGAATTGTAGGAGGTTGTCATGCTTGATCTGTGTATCAATTTTCATGATGATATGACAAAATTAAAGCCGTCAAAAGGAAGAACGTAATTTCATGGTGAAGGGGCGATATTCAGTACGCCACCACACAGAAGCCGTTACTCGTAAGTTCAAGGCGATCATCGCCTATGTTCACCAAGTTGTTCTGCATGTTTTAGAAGTGGAAGGAAGTTGATGGTGTTAAGTATGTGAAATCAGTACCTGTTTAAGTATAATGTTCCATGGCGAAGGGTCAAAATGGCGGCGCCATATCGGCCACAGCCTTCGACATAAAGAAAAGGTTTCGATAACTTTTGGTCAGTATCGTCTCTGGGTGATGTGGAAGAAATTTGAAGGGCATTGGACAAAATCCCTAGGAGGAGTTCGTTCAAATACAACATGTGGAAATCACGCCAAAATGAGAAGAAAATTCAAAATGGCCAACTTCCTGTTTGGAGTAGACCCATGGTGCAAGAGACTTTTTTGTACATCTATGCAAGTCACACGTGTACCAATTTTCATCTCCCTACTCCAAAAAAACCCCTATGGGGAGGGGTTTTGAAAGTTTCAAGAGGGCGCTATTGAGTCATTTTGCCCCGCCCATGGGCGACGCCCCTACGAATTGTAAGAGGTTGTCATGCTCGACCTGTGTATAAATTTTCATGATGATGTGACAAAATTAAAGCCGTCAAAAGGAAGAACGTAATTTCATGGCGAATGGGCAATATTCGTCACGCTGCCACACGGACGCCGTTACTCGTAACTTCACGGCGTTCATCGCCTACGTTCAACAATTTGTTCTGCATGTTTTAGAAGTGGAATGAAGTTGATTGGATTAAGTATGTGACATCAGGACCTCTTAAAGTAAAAATAGGACATTTCCCACCACCACCGGGGGGGCGCAATGGCGCAGGTGGGAACTTAAGATATGTAGGCATTCAGGGCGGAGCCCTCATCATGTCCAGCAAGTTTGAAGGATCTATGATGAAGTATGTGGGTGTGAAAGCCGTTCGAAATGAAATGGCGTGCTCCGAAAAGCGACCCCTAGCAGCCACGCCTTTTGACTTAATTAGAATCTTTTGATAACTTTTGATCACCATTGTGTTGTGATGATTTTGACCAAATTTGAAGACAATCGGATGAAATCCCTAAGACGAGTTCGTTCAAATGTAAGTAGTGTAAATGGCCAAAAATGGCAAAAATTTGCTCAAAATCGAAACTTAAAATCAAAATGGCGACTTCCTGTCGATATTTCACCATGACAGTAAGAGACTTTTTCGTGCGTCCTGGCATGGTAAATATGTATACCGAATTTCGTGAGGATACGATGAAAAAAGCCCAAAAAGGAGGGATTTTTGAAAATTTCTAGGGGGCGCTATTTCACGACTTTTCTGCGACCATGTGCGACGCCCCCAAAATATTGAATTTCGGATCCGAGCATGGGAAGAGGCTGAAATTTCGATTTCAAGAGTGAGAATAATAATAATAATAATAATAATAATAATAATAAGTAGGACTGCAAGTTCCATGGCGAAGGGTCAAATGGCGGCGCCATAGCGACCACACCCTTCGACATAAAGAAAAGCTTTCGATAACTTTTGGTCAGTATCGTCTGTGGGTGATATATAAGAAATTTGAAGTGCATCGGACAAAATTCCTAGGAGGAGTTCGTTCAAATACAACATGTGGAAATCACGCAAAAATGAGAAGAAAATTCAAAATGGCTGACTTCCTGTTTGGAGTAGACCCATGGTGCAAGAGACTTTTTTGTACGTCTACGCAAGTCACACGTGTACCAATTTTCATCTCCCTACTCCAAAAAAACCCCTATGTGGAGGGGTTTATGTGGAGGGGTTTTTGAAAGTTTCAAGGGGGCGCTATTGAGGCATTTTGCCCTGCCCATGGGCGACGCCCCTATGAATTGTAAGACATTGTCGTGCTCGACCTGTGTATCAATTTTCATGATGATGTGACAAAATTAAAGCCGTCAAAAGGAAGAACGTAATTTCATGGCGAATGGTTAATATTCGGCACGCCGCCACACGGACGCTGTTACTCGTAACTTCACGGCGTTTATCGCCTATGTTCACCAATTTGTTATGCATGTTTTAGAAGTGGAATGAAGATACTGATTGGATTAAGTATGTGACATCAGGACCTCTTAAAGTAAAAATAGGACCTTTCCCGCCACCAGTGGGGGCCGCTATGGCGCAGGTGGGAACTTAAGATATGTAGACGTTCAGGGCGGAGCCTTCATCATGTCCAGCAAGTTTGAAGGATCTACGATGAAGTATGTGGGCGTGACAGCGTTCGAAGTGAAATGGCGAGCTCCAAAAAGCTCGCCAAAGTTTGACGACCCCTAGCAGCCGCGCCTTTCGACTTAATTAGAATCTTTTGATAACCATTGTGTTGTGATGATTTTGACCAAATTTGAAGACGATCGGATGAAATCCCTTGGACGAGTTCGTTCAAATGTAAGTAGTGGAAATGGCCAAAAATGGCAAAACATTTGCTCAAAATCAAAACTTAAAATCAAAATGGCTGACTTCCTGTCGATATTTCACCATGACAGTAAGAGACTTTTTCATGCGTCCTGGCATGGTAAATATGTGTACTGAATTTCGTGAGGCTACGATGAAAAAAGCCCAATGAGGAGGGGTTTTTGAAAATTTCTAGGGGGCGCTATTTCGTGATTTTTCTGTGACCATGTGCGACGCCCCCAAAATATCGAATTTTGGATCCGGCCGGACGACTCTGAAAGTTTGGTGAGTTTTTGAGCATGGGAAGAGGCCGAAATTTCAATTTCAAAAGTGAGAATAATAATAATAATAATAACTAGGACTGCAAGCAGTCATATACGGGCCCTCGTTCCGCGCGACCGCCTACCCAGGCCAGTGGGTGCCCTTGTGAACACATGTGGGCATGTGCATGCAGGGGCAACCACTCATCCAACAGTTCACATTTCAAGCAAATCACACAATGCATGAAGGAGTTATGACATGTTGATGGTTCATCCACTAACTTTTGGTTAGTATCATCTGTGGATGCTGTTAAAGAAATTTGAAGTGCATTGGACAAAATCCCTAGGAGGAGTTTGTTCAAATACAACATGTGGAAATCATTTCAAAATGAGAAGAAAATTCAAAATGGCCGACTTCCTGTTTGGAGTAGACTCATGGTGCAAGAGACGTTTTTGTACGTCTATGCAAGTCACACTTGTGTACCAATTTTCATCTCCATACTCCAAAAAAACCCCTATGGGGAGGGGATTTGAAATTTTCAAGGGGGCGCTATTGATGCACTTTGCCCCGCCCATGGGCGAGGCCCCTATGAATTGTAGGAGGTTGTCATGCTTGACCTGTGTATCAATTTTCATGATGATATGACAAAATGAAAGCCGTCAAAAGGAAGAACGTAATTTCATGGCAAAGGGGCGATATTTGGTACGCCGCCACACAAAAGCCGTTACCGGTAGGTTCACGGCGATCATGGCCTACGTTTAACAACTTGTTCTGCATGTTTTAGAAGTGGAAGGAAGTTCATTGGGTTAACTATGTGACTTCAGTACCTGTTTAAGTATAATGTTCCATGTGAAGGGTCAAAATGGCGGTGCCACAGCGGCCACACCTTTCAACATAAAAAAAAGCTTTCAATAACTTTTAGTCAGTATCGTCTCTGGGTGATCTGGAAGAAATTTGAAGTGCATTGGACAAAATCCCTAGGAGGAGTTCGTTCAAATACAACATGTGGAAATCACGCCAAAATGACAAGAAAATTCAAAATGGCCGACTTCCTGTTTGGAGTAGACCCATGGTGCAAGAGACTTTTTTGTACATCTATGCAAGTAACGTGTACCAATTTTCATGTCCCTACTCCAAAAAAACCCCTATGTGGAGGGGTTTTTGAAAGTTTCATGGAGGCACTATTGAAGCATTTTGGCCCGCCCATGGGCGATGCCCCTATGAATTGTAAGAGGTTGTCGTGCTCGACCTGTGTATCAATTTTCATGATGATGTGACAAAATTAAATCCGTCAAAAGGAAGAACGTAATTTCATGGCGAATGGGCAATATTCGGCACGCTGCCACACGGACGCCGTTACTCGTAACTTCACGGAGTTCATCGTCTATGTTCACCAATTTGTTCTGCATGTTTTAGAAGTGGAATGAAGTTGATTGGGTTAAGTATGTGACATCAGGACCTCTTAAAGTAAAAATAGGACATTTCCCGCCACCACCGGGGGGCGCTATGGCACAAGTGGGAATGTAAGATATGTAGACATTCAGGGCGGAGCCCTCATCATGTCCAGCACGTTTGAAGGATCTACGATGAAGTATGTGGGCGTGACAGCCGTTCGAAGTGAAATGGCGAGCTCCGAAAAGCTCGCCAAAGTTTGACGACCCCTAGCAGCCACGCCTTTTGACTTAATTAGAATCTTTTGATAACCATTGTGTTGTGATGATTTTGACCAAATTTGAAGATGATCGGATGAAATCCCTAGGACGAGTTCGTTCAAAAGTAAGTAGTGGAAATGGCCAAAAATGACCAAAATTTGCTCAAAATCAAAACTTAAAATCAAAATGGCTGACTTCCTGTCAATATTTCACCATGACAGTAAGAGACTTTTTCGTGCGTCCTGGCATGGTAAATATGTGTACCGAATTTCGTGAGGCTACGACGAAAAAAGTCCAATGCGGAGGGGTTTTTGAAAATTTCTAGGGGGAGCGATTTCGCGATGACCATGTGCGACGCCCCTAAAATATCGAATTTCGGATCCGGCCGGATGACTTCGGAAAGTTTGTTGACTTTTTGAGCACGGGAACAGGCCGAAATTTTGATTTGAAGAGTGAGAATAATAATAATAATAATAATAAATAATAATAATAAACAGCGCAATTACAATAGGGTCCTCGTAGGACGTTGCCTACTCGGGCCCTAATAAAAAGCGCAATTACAATAGGGTCCTCGTAGGACGTTGCCTACTCGGGCCCTAATAATAATAACTAGGACTGCAAGCAGTCATATACGGGCCCTCGTTCCGCGCGACCGCCTACCCAGGCCAGTGGGTGCCCTTGTGAACACATGTGGGCATGTGCATGCAGGAGTAACCACTCATCACACAGTTAAAATTTTAAACAAATCACACAATGCATCAAGGAGTTATGACATGTTGATTGTTCATCCACTAGCGGGCGCTCAGTGTACAAACAGAGGGGCTGGGTGTGTTCAGGAGCCAACCGTCATCATACATGTGAAGTTTCAAGTCAATCAGGCAAAGCATGAAGGAGTTATCATGACTTGATGTACTATGGCAAAGGGTCAAAATGGCGGCACCATAGCGGCCACACCCTTCAACAAAGAGAAAAGATTTCGATAACATTGGGTCAGTATCATCTTTGGATGCTGTCAAAGAAATCTGAAGTGCAATGGTCAAAATCCCTAGGAGGAGTTCGTTCAAATACAACATGTGGAAATCACGCCAAAATGAGAAGAAAATTCAAAATGGCCGACTTCCTATTTGGAGTAGACCCATGATGCAAGAGACTTTTTTGTACATCTATGCAAGTCACACATGTGTACCAATTTTCATCTCCCTACTCCAAAAAAACCCCTAAGGGGAGGGGGTTTTGAAAGTTTCAAGGGGGCGCTATTGAGGCATTTTGCCCCACCCATGGGCGATGCCACTATGAATTGTAAGAGGTTGTCGTGCTCGACCTGTGTATCAATTTTCATGATGATGTGACAAAATTAAATCCGTCAAAAGGAAGAACGTAATTTCATGGCGAATGGGCAATATTCGGCACGCTGCCACACGGACGCCGTTACTCGTAACTTCACGGAGTTTCATCGTCTATGTTCACCAATTTGTTCTGCATGTTTTAGAAGTGGAATGAAGTTGATTGGGTTAAGTATGTGACATCAGGACCTCTTAAAGTAAAAATAGGACATTTCCCGCCACCACCGGGGGGCGCTATGGCACAAGTGGGAATGTAAGATATGTAGACATTCAGGGCGGAGCCCTCATCATGTCCAGCACGTTTGAAGGATCTACGATGAAGTATGTGGGCGTGACAGCCGTTCGAAGTGAAATGGCGTGCTCCGAAAAGCTCGCCAAAGTTTCACGACCCCTAGCAGGCATGCCTTTTGGCTTAATTAGAATCTTTTGATAACCATTGTGTTGTGATGATTTTGACCAAACTTGAAGATGATCGGGTGAAATCCCTAGGATGAGTTTGTTCAAATGCAAGTAGTGGAAATGGCCAAAAATGGCAAAATTAGCTCAAAATCGAAACTTAAAATCAAAATATCCGACTTCCTGTCGATATTTCACCATGACAGTAAGAGACCTTTTCGTGCGTCCTGGCATGGTAAATATGTGTACCGAATTTCGTGAGGCTACGATGAAAAAAGCCCAATGCGGAGGGGTTTTTGAAAATTTCTAGGGGGCGCTATTTTGCGATTTTTCTGCGACCATGTGCGACGCCCCCAAAATATCGAATTTCGGATCCGGCCGGACGACTTTGGAAAGTTTGGTGAGTTTATGAGCATGGGAAGAGGCCGAAATTTTGATTTCAAGAGTGATAATAATAATAAATAATAATAATAATAAACAGCGCAATTAGAATAGGGTCCTCGTAGGACGTTGCCTACTCGGGACCTAATAATAAGCGCAATTACAATAGGGTCCTCATAGGACGTTGCCTACTCGGGCCCTAATAATCATAACTAGGACTGCAAGCAGTCATATACGGGCCCTCGTTCCGCGCGACCGCCTACCCAGGCCAGTGGGTGCCCTTGTGAGCACATGTGGGCATGTGCATGCAGGAGTAACCACTCATCACACAGTTAAAATTTTAAACAAATCACACAATGCATCAAGGAGTTATGACATGTTGATTGTTCATCCACTAGCGGGCGCTCAGTGTACAAACAGAGGGGCTGGGTGTGTTCAGGAGCCAACCGTCATCATACATGTGAAGTTTCAAGTCAATCAGGCAAAGCATGAAGGAGTTATCATGACTTGATGTACTATGGCAAAGGGTCAAAATGGCGGCACCATAGCGGCCACACCCTTCAACAAAGAGAAAAGATTTCGATAACATTGGGTCAGTATCATCTTTGGATGCTGTCAAAGAAATCTGAAGTGCAATGGTCAAAATCCCTAGGAGGAGTTCGTTCAAATACAACATGTGGAAATCACGCCAAAATGAGAAGAAAATTCAAAATGGCCGACTTCCTATTTGGAGTAGACCCATGATGCAAGAGACTTTTTTGTACATCTATGCAAGTCACACATGTGTACCAATTTTCATCTCCCTACTCCAAAAAAACCCCTAAGGGGAGGGGGTTTTGAAAGTTTCAAGGGGGCGCTATTGAGGCATTTTGCCCCACCCATGGGCGACGCCACTATGAATTGTAAGAGTTTGTCGTACTCGACCTGTGTATCAATTTTCATGATGATGTGACAAAATTAAAGCCGTCAAAAGGAAGAACGTAATTTCATGGCGAATGGGCAATATTCGGTACGCCGCCACACGGACGCCGTTACTCGTAACTTCACGGCGTTTATCTCCTATGTTCACCAATTTGTTCTGCATGTTTTAAAAGTGGAATGAAGTTGATTGGGTTAAGTATGTGACATCAGGACCTCTTAAAGTAAAAATAGGACCTTTCCCGCCACCACCGGGGGGCGCTATGGCGCAGGTGGGAACTTAAGATATGTAGATGTTCAGGGCGGAGCCCTCATCATGTCCAGCACGTTTGAAGGATCTACGATGAAGTATGTGGGCGTGACAGCCGTTCGAAGTGAAATGGCGTGCTCCGAAAAGCTCGCCAAAGTTTCACGACCCCTAGCAGGCCCATGGGCGACACCCCTATGAATTGTAAGAGGTTGTCGTGCTCGACCTCTGTATAAATTTTCATGATGATGTGACATTGGGTGACAGTGGGTGCCATTGTGACCACATTTGGGCATGTGAATGCAGGGGCAACCACTCATCACCCAGTTAAAATTTTAAACAAATCACACAATGCATGAAGGAGTTATGACATGTTGATTGTTCATCCACTAGGGGGCGCTCAGTGTACAAACAGAGGGGCCGGGTGTGTTCAGGGGCCAACCGTCATCATACATGTGAAGTTTCAAGTCAATCAGGCAAAGCATGAAGGAGTTATCATGATTTGATGTTCTATGGCAAAGGATCAAAATGGCGGCACCATAGCGGCCACACCCTTCAACATAGAGAAAAGCTTTCAATAACTTTTGGTCAGTATCATCTTTGGATGCTGTCAAAGAAATTTGAAGTGCATTGGACAAAATCCGTAGGAGGAGTTCGTTCAAATACAACATGTGGAAATCACGCCAAAATGAGAAGGAAATTCAAAATGGCCGACTTCCTGTTTGGAGTAGACCCATGGTGCAAGAGACTTTTTTGTACGTCTTTGCAAGTCACACGTGTACCAATTTTCATCTCCCTACTCCAAAAAAAACCCCTATGGGGAGGGGTTTTTGAAAGTTTCAAGGGGGCACTATTGAGTCATTTTGCCCCGCCCATGGGCGACGCCCCTACGAATTGTAAGAGGTTGTCGTGCTCGACCTCTGTATCAATTTTCATGATGAGGTGACAAAATTAAAGCCGTCAAAATGAAGAACGTAATTTCATGGCGAATAGGCAATATTCGGCACGCTGCCACACGGACGCCGTTACTCGTAACTTCACGGCGTTCATCGCCTACGTTCACCAATTTGTTCTGCATGTTTTAGAAGTGGAATGAAGTTGAAAAGCTCATCGGAGCCCTCATCATGTCCAGCACGTTTGAAGGATCTACGATGAAGTATGTGGGCGTGACAGCCGTTCGAAGTGAAATGGCGAGCTCCGAAAAGCTCGCCAAAGTTTGACGACCCCTAGCAGCCACACCTTTTGACTTAATTACAATCTTTTGATAACTTTTGATCGTCATTGTGTTGTGATGATTTTGACCAAATTTGAAGACGATCGGATGAAATCCCTAGGATGAGTTCGTTCAAATGTAAGTAGTGGAAATGGCCAAAATTTGCTCAAAATCGAAACTTAAAATCAAAATGGCCGACATCCTGTCGATATTTCACCATGACAGTAAGAGACTTTTTTGTGCGTCCTGGCATGGTAAATATGTGTACCGAATTTCGTGAGGCTACGACGAAAAAAGCCCAAAGCGGAGGGGTTTTTGAAAATTTCTAGAGGGCGCTATTTCGCGATTTTTCTGCGACCATGTGCGACGCCCCCAAATTATCGAATTTCGGATCCGGCCGGACGACTTTGGAAAGTTTGGTGAGTTTTTGAGCATGGGAAGAGGCTGAAATTTTGATTTCAAGAGTGAGAATAATAATAATAATAATAATAAATAATAATAATAATAATAATAAACAGCGCAATTACAATAGGGTCCTCGTAGGACGTAGCCTACTCTGGCCCTAATAATAAATAATAATAATAATAATAAGCAGCACAATTACAATAGGGTCCTCGTAGGACGTTGCCTACTCGGGCCCTAATAATTATAATAATAAACAGCGCAATTACAATAGGGTCCTCGTAGGACGTTGCCTACTCAGGCTCTAATAAACAGCGCAATTACAATAGGGTCCTCGTAGGACATTGCCTATTCGGGCCCTAATAATAATAATAATTAATAAACAGCGCAAATACAATAGGGTCCTCATAGGACGATGCCTACTCGGGCCCTAATAATTATAATAATAAACAGCGCAATTACAATAGGGTCCTCGTAGGACGTTGCCTACTCGGGCCCTAATAATAATAATAAACAGTGCAAATACAATAGGGTCCTCATAGGACGTTGCCTACTCGCGCCCTAATAATAAATAATAATAAAAATAAACAGCGCAATTACAATAGGGTCCTCGTAGGAGTTTTTCCTACTCGGGACCTAATAATAATAATAAATAATAATAATAATAATAAACAGTGCAATTACAATAGGGTCCTAGTAGGACGTTGCCTACTCGGGCCCTAATAATAATAATAATAATAATAAAAAACAGCGCAATTACAATAGGGTCCTCGTAGGACGTTGCCTACTCGGGCCCTAATAATAATAATAAATAATAATAAACAGCGCAAATACTATAGAGTCCTCGTAGGACGTTGCCTACTTGGGCCCTAATAATAAATAATAATAAACAGCGCAATTACAATAGGGTCCTCATAGGATGTTGCCTACTCTGGCCTTAATAATAATAATAATAAATAATAAAAATAATAATAATAAACAGCGCAATTACAATAGGGTCCTCGTAGGACGCTGCATACTTGGGCCCTAATAATAATAATAATAATAAACAGCGCAATTACAATAGGGTCCTTGTAGGACGTTGCCTACTCGGGCCCTAATAAATAATAATAATAATAATGATAATAATAATAAACAGCGCAATTACAATAGGGTCCTCGTTGGTCGTTGCCTACTCGGGCCCTAATAATAATAATAATAATAAACAGCGCAATTACAATAGGGTCCTCGTAGGACGTTGCCTACTCGGGCCCTAATAATAATAATAACAACAACAACAATAATAATAATAAACAGCGCAATTACAATAGGGTCCTCGTAGGACGTTGCCTACTCGGGCCCTAATAATGATAATAATAATAAACAGCGCAATTACAATAGGGTCCTCGTAGGACGTTGCCTACTCTGGCCCTAATAATAATAATAAATAATAAAAATAATCATAATAAACAGCGCAATTACAATAGGGTCCTCGTAGGACTATTTCCTACTCGGGCCCTAATAAACAGCGCAATTACAAAAGGGTCCTTGTAGGACGTTGCCTACTCGGGCCCTAATAAATAATAATGATAATAATGATAATAATAATAAACAGCGCAATTACAATAGGGTCCTCGTAGGACGTTGCCTACTCGGGCCCTAATAATAATAATAAACAGCGCAATTACAATAGCGTCCTCGTAGGACGTTGCCTACTTGGGCACTAATAATAAATAATAAGAATATTAATTATAAACAACGCAATTACAATAGGGTCCTCGTAGAACTTTTTCCTACTCGGACCCTAATAAATAATAATAATAATAATAAACAACGCAATTACAATAGGGCCCTCGTAGGACTTTTTCCTACTCGGGCCCTAATAATAATAAACAGCGCAATTACAATAGGGTCCTCGTAGGACTTTTTCCTACTCGGGCCCTAATTAACAGCGCAATTACAATAGGGTCCTCGTAGGACTTTTTCCTACTCGGGCCCAAATCAAATCAAATCAATTTTATTTATATAGCGCCAAATTACAACAAACAGTTGCCCCAAGGCGCTTTATATTGTAAGGCAAAGCCATACAATAATTACGGAAAAACCCCAACGGTCAAAACGACCCCCTGTCAGAAAGCACTTGGCGACAGTGGGAAGGAAAAACTCCCTTTTAACAGGAAGAAACCTCCAGCAGAACCAGGCTCAGGGAGGGGCAGTCTCCTGCTGGGACTGGTTGGGGCTGAGGGAGAGAACCAGGAAAAAGACATGCTGTGGGGGGGAGCAGAGATCAATCACTAATGATTAAATGCAGAGTGGTGCATTCAGAGCAAAAAGAGAAAGAAACACTCAGTGCATCATGGGAACCCCCCAGCAGTCTACGTCTATAGCAGCATAACTAAGGGATGGTTCAGGGTCACCTGATCCAGCCCTAACTATAAGCTTTAGCAAAAAAGGAAAGTTTTAAGCCTAATCTTAAAAGTAGAGAGGGTGTCTGTCTCCCTGATCCGAATTGGGAGCTGGTTCCAGAGGAGAGGAGCCTGAAAGCTGAAGGCTCTGCCTCCCATTCTACTCTTACAAACCCTAGGAACTACAAGTAAGCCTGCAGTCTGAGAGCGAAGCGCTCTATTGGGGTGATATGGTACTATGAGGTCCCTAAGATAAGATGGGACCTGATTATTCAAATCCTTATAAGTAAGAAGAAGAATTTTAAATTCTATTCTAGAATTAACAGGAAGCCAATGAAGAGAGGCCAATATGGGTGAGATATGCTCTCTCCTTCTAGTCCCTGTCAGCACTCTAGCTGCAGCATTTTGAATTAACTGAAGGCTTTTCAGGGAACTTTTAGGACAACCTGATAATAAAGAATTACAATAGTCCAGCCTAGAGGAAATAAATGCATGAATTAGTTTTTCAGCATCACTCTCAGACAAGACCTTTCTAATTTTAGAGATATTGCGCAAATGCAAAAAAGTAGTCCTACATATTTGTTTAATATGCGCATTGAATGACATATCCTGATCAAAAATGACTCCAAGATTTCTCACAGTATTACTAGAGGTCAGGGTAATGCCATCCAGAGTAAGGATCTGGTTAGACACCATGTTTCTAAGATTTGTGGGGCCAAGTACAATAACTTCAGTTTTATCTGAGTTTAAAAGCAGGAAATTAGAGGTCATCCATGTCTTTATGTCTGTAAGACAATCCTGCAGTTTAGCTAACTGGTGTGTATCCTCTGGCTTCATGGATAGATAAAGCTGGGTATCATCTGCATAACAATGAAAATTTAAGCAATGTTATCTAATAATACTGCCTAATGGAAGCATGTATAAAGTTAATAAAATTGGTCCTAGCACAGAACCTTGTGGAACTCCATAATTAACCTTAGTCTGTGAAGAAGATTCTCCATTTACATGAACAAATTGTAATCTATTAGATAAATATGATTCAAACCACCGCAGCGCAGTGCCTTTAATACCTATGGCATGCTCTAATCTCTGTAATAAAATTTTAAGGTCAACACTATCAAAAGCAGTACTGAGGTCTAACAGAACAAGCACAGAGATGAGTCCACTGTCTGAGGCCATAAGAAGATCATTTGTAACCTTCACTAATGCTGTTTCTGTACTATGATGAATTCTAAAACCTGACTGAAACTCTTCAAATAGACCATTCCTCTGAAGATGATCAGTTAGCTGTTTTACAACTACCCTTTCAAAAATTTTTGAGAGAAAAGGAAGGTTGGAGATTGGCCTATAATTAGCTAAGATAGCTGAGTCAAGTGATGGCTTTTTAAGTAATGGTTTAATTACTGCCACCTTAAAAGCCTGTGGTACATAGCCAACTAATAAAGATTGATCATATTTAAGATCGAAGCATTAATTAATGGTAGGGCTTCCTTGAGCAGCCTGGTAGGAATGGGGTCTAACAGACATGTTGATGGTTTGGAGAAAGTAACTAATGAAAATAACTCAGACAGAACAATCGGAGAGAAAGAGTCTAACCAAATACCGGCATCACTGAAAGCAGCCAAAGAGAACGATATGTCTTTGGGATGGTTATGAGTAATTTTTTCTCTAATAGTTAAAATTTTATTAGCAAAGAAAGTCATTAAGTCATTACTAGTTAAAGTTAAAGGAATACTCGGCTCAATAGAGCTCTGACTCTTTGTCCACCTGGCTACAGTGCTGAAAAGAAACCTGGGGTTGTTCTTATTTTCTTCAATTAGTGATGAGTAGTAAGATGTCCTAGCTTTACGGAGGGCTTTTTTATAGAGCAACAGACTCTTTTTCCAGGCTAAGTGAAGATCTTCTAAATTAGTGAGACGCCATTTCTTCTCCAACTTACGGGTTATCTGCTTTAAGCTGCAAGTTTGTGAGTTATACCACGGAGTCAGGCACTTCTGATTTAAAGCTCTCTTTTTCAGAGGAGCTACAGCATCCAAAGTTGTCCTCAATGAGGATATCAATCAATCAATCAATTTTTTTTATATAGCGCCAAATCACAACAAACAGTTGCCCCAAGGCGCTTTATATTGTAAGGCAAGGCCATACAATAATTATGTAAAACCCCAACGGTCAAAACGACCCCCTGTGAGCAAGCACTTGGCTACAGTGGGAAGGAAAAACTCCCTTTTAACAGGAAGAAACCTCCAGCAGAACCAGGCTCAGGGAGGGGCAGTCTTCTGCTGGGACTGGTTGGGGCTGAGGGAGAGAACCAGGAAAAAGACATGCTGTGGAGGGGAGCAGAGATCGATCACTAATGATTAAATGCAGAGTGGTGCATACAGAGCATATATAAAACTATAAAACTACTGACAAGATAATCTATCTCACTCACAGAGTTTAGGCAGCTACTCTGCCCTGTGTTGGTATATGGCATTGGAGAACATAAAGAAGGAATCATATCCTTAAACCTAGTTACAGCGCTTTCTGAAAGACTTCTACTGTAATGAAACTTATTCCCCACTGCTGGGTAGTCCATCAGAGTAAATGTAAATGTTATTAAGAAATGATCAGACAGAAGGGGTTTTTCAGGGAATACTGTTAAATCTTCAATTTCCATACCATAAGTCAGAACAAGATCTAAGGTATGATTAAAGTGGTGGGTGGACTCATTTACATTAGCAAAGCCAATCGAGTCTAACAATAGATTAAATGCAGAGTTGAGGCTGTCATTCTCAGCATCTGTGTGGATGTTAAAATCGCCCACTATAATTATCTTATCTGAGCTAAGCACTAAGTCAGACAAAAGGTCCGAAAATTCACAGAGAAACTCGCAGTAACGACCAGGTGGACGATAGATAACAACAAATAAAAATGGTTTTTGGGACTTCCAATTTGGATGGACAAGACTAAGAGTCAAGCTTTCAAATGAATTAAAGCTCTGTCTGGGTTTTTGATTAATTAATAAGCTGGAGTGGAAGACTGCTGCTAATCCTCCGCCTTGGCCCGTGCTACGAGCATTCTGGCAGTTAGTGTGACTCGGGGGTGTTGACTCATTTAAACTAACATATTCATCCTGCTGTAACCAGGTTTCTGTTAGGCAGAATAAATCAATATGTTGATCAATTATTATATCATTTACTAACAGGGACTTAGAAGAGAGAGATCTAATGTTTAATAGACCACATTTAACTGTTTTAGTCTGTGGTGCAGTTATGCTTAAATAGATTTTTGCTGGTTACTGGTGGTCTGGGAGCAGGCACCGTCTCTACGGGGATGGGGTAATGAGGGGATGGCAGGGGGAGAGAAGCTGCAGAGAGGTGTGTAAGACTACAACTCTGCTTCCTGGTCCCAATCCTGGGTAGTCACGGTTTGGAGGATTTAAGAAAATTGGCCAGATTTCTAGAAATGAGAGCTGCTCCATCCAAAGTGGGATGGATGCCGTCTCTCCTAACAAGACCAGGTTTTCCCCAGAACCTTTGCCAATTATCTATGAAGCCCACCACTCAGACAGCCAGCAATTCAGGGAGAACATGCGGCTAAACATGTCACTCCCGGTCCAACTGGGGAGGGGCCCAGAGAAAACTACAGAGTCCGACATTGTTTTTGCAAAGTTACACACCGATTCATTATTAATTTTATAATATACTAAAATAAATATACTAATATACTAAAAAAAAAAAATAACACTAATAATAAACAGCACAATTACAATAGGGTCCTCGTAGGACTTTTTCCTACTCGGGCCCTAATAATAATAATAATAAATAATAATAAACAGCGCAATTACAATAGGGTCCTCGTAGGACTTTTTCCTACTCAGGCCCTAATAATAATAATAATAATAAATAAATAATAATAATAAACAGCACAATTACAACAGGGTCCTCGTAGGACTTTTTCCTACTCGGGCCCTAATAATAATAATAATAATAATAATAAACAGCGCAATTACAATAGGGTCCTCGTAGGACTTTTTCCTACTCGGGCCCTAATAATAATAAATAATAATAATAATAAACAGCGCAATTACAATAGGGTCCTCGTAGGACTTTTTCCTACTCGGGCCCTCATAATTTAAACTGCCTTACCCTTTTTTCTGGGGTCTGGAGCATTAAAAAGCTCCTGGTCTCACTTCAAATGTCAACAAAAAGTACTGTACATTTACAACACCAATCAAAGGTTTTTAAGATTTAATTTCTACTGTACAATCCAGGATACCACTACAGGCCTAAAATCAAATCAGACAATCACTGCACAGGCATCAACAGTGGCACTGGAGTGCCTTAAAGGGCTTCTTAAAAATTTCTCTCAACATAAATTATGGTCCTTGGCACAGTGCTAGATTTGCTCTTCAGCAGAAGGTTAGGAGAGGTAGCATAAGGGAAAGGCTAGTGTCAGTTGAGTGTTTGTGTGTGTGTGTGTGTGTGGGGCTGAGTTTTCAATGCTAATTGATTCCAGTGTGCCGCGTTCCATCACACCCAATAGGGCAGTCGACCCCTCCCGTCTCCTATAATGTGCCAACACGTCTCCCACAGACATACCGTTTAATCTCCTCTGAAGGGCTTCCTCCTGCAAATGGATGCAGTAAATCTGCTCATCTAGATCCTCCAAGATCTGTAGGGGAGGGAGGCACAGGGAAGAGATGAAATGGGTTATAATTAGGCCCAAACTGGGACTGGAGAGATGGCAGATGGGAGAATGAGTTGGTGATGTATTTGTAGTCCTCTTGTACATCACAATGGATAATTGTGACAGACATCTTTCAGAATGGCTTCATATCAACTATGTTGCCTTTCACAAAATATTCTGTTTTCCAATCTTCTTTTTATCTAGAGGATTACAACCCCTTCCTGTTTTTTGTTGACCAAATAATGTTTTAATGATTGATGATTTAATAATAAATCAGCTGGGTAAATATTTCATCTGAGTGCTTACTTACAGTTGGCTTCACTAGTAACTGGCCCACAACAGTGAACATCCTGGACAATCCCACAGGAGTGCACACTGCACAGGAGATACATAACAGTGGGATCAGATGTCAGCTTGATTACTTTTGACAGTCTTCTCTTTGGTGTGTTTGGGATTAAATGTCTTACTAAGCAAAAGTAGTCCTCCCATCATAGATATACAGGAGTAGAGGTATGGTAGGTAAAACTCCCAGAGATCTACAAAAAATATATATAAATAAATATATTTAAAACACAATATTTTATAATATAGATTTAAAAATGAAACAAGAGATTTACAAACAACCTTAACATTAACCTTAAAGAACGTACCATAGAGTGACTCCATACTAGCTGCATCATTGTCAATGAGTGCCGACGCCACCCACACGATGCCGAGGATGAGTAAAGCCAGCAGGAAAAGCATCACAAAGGTTTCGAGAATGCGTGCCTTAATGCCCTGACAGAAGAACAAAATGCAATGAATGTAGAGCAATGAAGTAGGAATCAGATGTGAACTGCAGATCTTGAAGATGTCTGACTGTAAATGAGTGTCTTTCGTACACATCTACACATGGTGCAACCACTGTGTGAAGTTTCAGTGAAATCAACCAGCAAACGATGGTGCTGAAAAGTGAAGCCAATGCTGCAGTTTCTTGAATGGCTGCTTGAGGTGAGCTCCAAAAGCAAACCAATCCCCAATGATCCCCATTAATAGGCACAATGTTACAGCATAGTGGCATGTCTACAGCCTGGTAAGAAAAATAAATAATAAAAAAAAAATACAAATAAATAAAGGGGGGGTATCCCATTTATTATGCATTTCCCCATTCATGACAACTATATGGGGAAAGGGGGAGAAAGGTAAATAAAAATTTTATATAACTCATCCATTTAATGGCCCAGTCACACAGCACTTAACGAAGGGCAACAAAGCCCTACGAAACAAGAAATATGGACTTTTGTTGGTATTGTTTAACCTTCCCTCAGCTTCGTAACTGCAGCTGGCGCTTCGTCAGGATTTTTAAACTGTTTAAAAATTTGAACGAAGGGCAACGAAAACCTCAATTTGCCCGTATTTCGTTTTGCTGTCGTTCTTTTTTCTTTTTCTGTCGATTTTTTTTTTAATTGCTTAGTTTTTGTAACGTTAGTGTTTAGTTTGACTTTGTTCGACCAGCTGAATGTTTTCACACGGCAAACTCAGCCTGCTTGCTTGGATTTTTTTTTTTTTTATCTGTGGGGGTCAGCTTCAGTGGGCTCAGGCACCTTACATAGGGAAGAAATAATCTTTTGTGTGGATACAATAGGGTGGTCCATAAAAATGGTCAAAAAATTTTTTTCAAAAAACTTCAAGTCTCACCCTCTAAATTTGTTGTACCTAACATAAAAACACATCATGTACAATTTTATAAAACTCTAATAATTTTTACTGGTAGCACACAGCCCTTAAAGATTTTGCTGGCAATAACTTTGTCATATAGTATGGTCATTTCCAGATATTTCCAAATTATTTCTGTCAGTTTAATATTGATATGTCAGGACAGAAATTATGGCAATACATTGGAAAATCAAATCTTTTCATATCCCATAAAATAGTTAACACTAAAACATGAATTGTGAGATGCAGTTCTTCTCGTACATGTATCATGCTCCTACAATACCTACATACTGGGGTAGCGAAGATTTTGTAACAATCAAACATTGCATTTTCATTTTATTGATGAAATACTGTTTCATTATTGATAAATTTAAATAAGTCTATGCTTTATATATTTCCACATATATTTTGATCTAGCTCCAAACAATAATATTCTTTATGCCTTGCAGTACTTAATATTCAAAAATGTATGAATCAGCACAAGAACCAATTATACAGCTGTGTAACATAAGAGAACATCCTTTACATGATAATGATATTTAAGTTGCTTGCATCATGACCAAGACTTGCTGCAGTTTCAGTCAGAATATAGGTGGCACTTCTGTCTGTTGTTTTGGTCCTATCCAATGCTGCTGCAAGTCCTGGTGTTACAACAGCTTTAATTTTACTGGCTTTTTGTGGCACTGGCATAACAAATTCTTCATCTGGACTTTCTGTGTTCTCTTCACTCTGGCTGGAGACAGTGTCAGGTAGTGACACATTAGATCAGGGGTGGGCAATTAATTTTTACAAGGGGCCACATGGGGAACCTGAATTATGTCCAAGGGCCACACCATTGATAACTCAGCTGTCTCCCATTACAAATTTTACAAAAAAATTACCTATTTAATAGCTTTTATAGGTCGTTTTTATTATTGTAATAATATGTAAATATACCTAAATAAACCTCTCTAATGATTTGCAACACAAGTTTGACATTTTTACTATATGTAATAATAATCACAGACCTCATGAGGGCCAGACAGAGACATGCAAAGGGCCGCATGTGGCCCCCGGGCCGCAGTTTGCCCAGGTCTGCATTAGATGGTCCAGGCTCCTCCAGTTTCTCTTTGTACGTATTTTGCTTCTGCAGCTTTCCTTTTTTCTGCTCTTTGTTCTTTGGCAGTTTGTATTTTATCTATGCCTGCCATGCATCCCCTTCTACCTTTCTCTCGCTGAGCAAGTAGGAACTGTCTGTCATCTTCAAACTTTATCACTGTTAGGACATCCTGATGTGCCATGTCAAACAAGTCCTCCAAAGATTCACAAAACACTGTTTCATCTTTCTTCTGCTTGTCTGTATTGCGATTCTTGGTCTTTTTCCAATGTTTTCCATTTTCCGAACACCTTTTCTAACTTTGTGATCAGATGCTGCTTTGCCCTCAGTGGGATTCTAGCTCTCTCCCAAAAAGGAATTGCCACATCTATAGAGGTTACAGCAGCAGCATGGACAGTTTTCTTCAAATCAGTGTGTTTGAAGAAAAATACCTTGAGTATTTGCCCATTTGAGGGCAATTTGTTTCCCTTTATTTCAGTCGGTGGAACCAATAAGGTATACAAATGTTCTACTTCTAGTAGCTGACATGTTTTACTGAAGTTTCCAGTTAATGGTTAAGCATGTTAAGTCAGCAAGTGTCTCTTTTTACATTTATCTCATGTTAGATTCACCATCACCAAAGATCTGAAAGAAAAGAAGCTGTGAATTGAAGCAAAATTTTCAGCTTGTAGCCTAAAATAACATTTTTGAAAGTATGTTTGTGAGAAATATTTAAACCCAGGTATAGTTTTAAATTGAATATAAAATTATACTTTAGTTACACTCAGATGGTTAACTTCTATCCTCTTTATAAGTGATGTGATTAGATACTGGATAATGGATAACCTATTACACGGGCACTCGGGCAGCGATAACTGATATATTTACAACCTTCAGCTATGATGTGCTACCTCTAAATATTAATGTATGACAAAAATATTTGGCAGGCTTTCTTTTTTCCCAAAGCATCATAAAATGAAGGGGTGAGAGTAATGAATTTCCAACTTTTATTTTTTTGAACCACCCTAGGATACAATTAATTATTTTGCCACAAGCAACTGAACATGAAACAACAAAAAAGTTGTCTAATTTCCGACAGTACTTGAATGCAGTGAAGCGACAGCTGCAGGTCCTGCATGCGCTTATTTTTGTTATTAAATATAACAATATGAGTGTAGGAATGACAATCCAGCCCTTCTGTACATGTGGCAACAGGCAGATAATTCAAATGATGATATAAAGAGCTGTTCTGGAAGGCAGAATTCATATTGTGGATCAGCTGCAGCTGGTGGAAATAAGCGCACGTGAGTCAATGCTGACTGATCAATTTACTGCTCTGATATATTCAATCATCTTTACACATATTTATTCCCCATTTGGACAGTTTTCTGTTATAAATCTCTCTCTCTATATATATATCTTAGTAACGTAATACATTGATACAGCAGTGACCACGGCACACCAGTTTTTTTTTTTGTTTTTTTTTAATTGGATCAAGATGGAGTGCGCAGCGTGTCGTCAGACAGTGAGGATTCTGATGATGAAGGAGATGATCCCTCTTTTGTTTTGGACGAGGAACCAAAGCAGGTGGGTCCACCGACGTGCGCACAGATCTCTACAGGACTCAGATCTTGATGCAGACACACACTGCTCCAGCTGTGGCTCCAGGCGCGTTTTGTTTAAAGCGTCGAGATTGTTAGCTTTGGTTTTGTTTAGTTCCTGTTTCGTCCCTTTTGCTCTCTTGCTTCGCAGGCTATTCGGTGATAAAGCTCTTTCATCCACCTTTTCTCAACGAATTGTGACTTTTTTTTTGCCAAGTGGTTAATGCACTTGGTTTCAGTTCAGAAGGCTCCGGGTTCAAATCCCACCCCTCCACGTTTCTCCATGTAATGTGGAGTTGCGTCAGGAAGGGCATACGGCGTAAAACCTGTGCCAATTCAACATGCAGATCCACCTTGGATTTGCTGTGGTGACCCCGAGTGCAAACAAGTGAGCAGCCGAAGGGACTTTACTTTTACTTTATTCCCCTTTGTTCAAGAATCGTCGTGTGCCATAAGCTATTTTAAGAAAGTTGTAATTAGGCAGATGGTTACTTTGAGTGACACAGCTAATGTGCTAGCAAATATCCAGTATAATATGGCTTGCTGTGTGTTTAAATAACTGTACTAAGAAGTCAGTGCTCCAGTATTTCTGTTGAGCGAAATGTAAATATTATTTAATTTGTATATTAGCACCACTAGCACTAATTTGCAGGGAGAAGTAACTTTGTGTTTGCTCTGTAATAAATAAGGCTGAGAATATTGCAGATATATCCAGGGTTGGGTAAGATTACTTTGAAATGAAATCCAAAAGTAATCAGATTACAAGTAATCCAAATGTATGTACATACATACATGTAATCCAAATGTATTTTTTCAAAGTAATCCTACCCAACCTTGGATATATCACAATGTGGCTCATGCATTCAACAATCACATGAATGACATAAGTGCTCATTATACTGGACTGCAAAGCCATGCGTGACACCTTTTTTAAACAGGATTTATAAAGGAACATCTCCCTCTTCCTTGCAATCTGCCCTGCACATACAGCATAGATTAATTTCCATACACATCACAAAAACACAACATAAAAACCCACTGTGTAAAATAACACTTTATACATATACATTGTGCCCCATAAAGCGGGACTCACAGGGACTAGTGGTGACTGAGGTGAAATTAAACAGGGGAAGGGGGCGGGTGATGTAGGGAGCACGAAGCCTGGCTGGGTCAGCTACTGTCTGCGATCAAGCACAGGCCTCCCATCTGGGGTCGATTAGCTAGTCCTTTACCATGGCCGTGTCCCAGGCCACGCAGACTAGAGGGTTTTGGGGTAATTTGGGTTTTCCGGGTCACAAACTGCTGAGTGGATAATAAAGTCGTCCTCTACTTGTTCACACAGTTTCCATTTCCCCCCTGCTGGTGACCCAAGCTGTCTCACACTGTAAGATAGATAGGCATTCTTACATACATGTCAGGTTGGCTACCAGGCGCAAGCTAACAAGGGCTCTCCGCATTTTGAGCTTTGCTTAAATTGGATACATATGAGCAATTTGTTACCAGCTAACATAGTGGTTGTGCAGTTGCTGTTCAGCATTTGCCAACAAGTACATGAAGGGGGTCTCTCTTTGAACGTTCCCCCTGTTAATCATAAAACACATTTATAGCATGTAAGTGTTTTTAATTTTACTGATTAAATCAGACAGGCCTGACTTTTTTCTTTTTTAATTCTTCGTCCCCCCCTTCTTGAGCATACTTCACTATGGTACAGAGTACTACAGTGGCTGATAGGGGCCACAACACATCGTTGTTAAGACAACAACTAGCTAAAGCACAAAACACAAATGCAAAAGAACATCTGCATAAACTGCACAACAGGTAGTCACTTAAAAAAGTGCTGCAAGTTGAAAACAAAATGCTTGCTAACACAGAGAACACAAATAAATATAACCTACAAAACATGCAACAATTTAACTTTATGATATATCGGCTGTGAATTCACACTATGCACCCAGAAATACTTTGCAAAGTGTCACAATGCAATGGAAGTCGTAACAACAATACTGAAGTACTCGCAACACCAACAGCGGTTTCTGCCTGGAGAACTTTAACTGACGGACTTTTCAGTTCTCTACCTGGTTGGCAGAACCAGGTAGAGAATGCATTTTTACTTATTTGTGATTTTACTCTTATGTTACCTTCCAGGTTGGGTAGGATTACTTTGAAATGTAATCCAAAAGTAATCAGATTACAAGTAATCCAAATGTATGTACATACATACATGTAATCCACATGTATTCTTTCAAAGTAATCCTACCCAACCTTGGTTACCTATATTTTCCACATTTTATATTTTTATTCACAATGCACTGAAGAGTAGAAGTCAGTTAAAGTCACCAGGGGCAGAGACTTTTGTTTAGTGCTTGTTGTTTTGTGAAACTCTACAAAGTGAGTGTGTTTTTGTGTGTTGTCTGAATTTGCAGAAGATACAGAATCAAATTAAACTGTAATATGTGCTGTTAAGTTGGCATAGTGTATATTTGGAATCATTTTTCAATTTGCAAGATGTTTTTTGATACAACTACCATTTGTTGAATTGATGCAAATGTTTTTTGTATTTGTGGATGTTTTCTACATTCACTAGCGTTGTCTTGATTTGGAAGTGTTGTAGCCCCTATCACTGCAGACTTCCATTATTACACTACAATGCAAGTCACTAATGAAAGAATCTCCCATTTCCTATGTAACCAGAACTACGATTCCTTCTACCCAAGTCAGTTCTTACAGTACACGCAAATTCAATCCTTAATTTTTTTTTAATTTTGAAACACAAACTGTCCTGGTTTATTGACATAGTCGACATAATTTCACTTCATGTTGCATCCCTTCCCTCCTTTAACAGCTATATTATTAAAACCTCAGTGAATGCAGAATTTTCTATCACAACAGAAAGTGAGCAGGGTCTGGAGTGCCCCAATGTGGCCAAGAGGAACACTGCAGTTATTCAGCTGGTAACATTATGGACATCATGTGCACCTCATCACATTTGTAGGCAGCATGAAATCTAAGTAAGGAATACATTATGAATAAAACAGATTCACATATCAATAAGACATACTAAAAAGGAGTATAGATGTGTGTGCTCCTGTCTCATTAATAACTATTTTAAACACAAATACTAAAAAATTAGAGCCACAAATCTTGCATCAATAATACTGTCAAGTGCCTTGCATTATTTTGTGAACTAGATGAAATCTTGAAGATCAGCTGAACTGGGCAGTGGGCAAATCATTCAAGTAGAAGATGGGGAGTGATAAAGAGCAATACTGGTGGAGGAGAGAAGTCAACGTCTGAGCACATCTCATTCCCTCGAGCTAGGAGAGGTGAGAGAGGAATGCTTTCAGAGACATCAGCCACGTCCCACACGCGCCGTCTTAAGGATGCATCAGGATGAAAAGAAACCTCAGGCAGGATGTACATTTGCTCAAGTACATCAGTCCACCTTAAAAACTGCCCATGCCATGCTGAAGGTGTATTCCCTATAGGTAGGTCTCTCAATCATTTATAACACTCAAATCATTACCCATTCAGATCACTGAGGGCAAAAGCAATGCTTGTCACATCCGGACTATCATCCCTGGTTCCTACTTTGGTGCAAGAAAAATCCGACGTGTAAGACAGGATTCATTTGTGTAAGAGATGCAAACGTCAGTCTTTTGTCAACCCATCTGCGTACATGGTATTGCCCAATGAAAGTTGTCACCATCAATTATTCTTACAAGAAAAAAATTGTTTGTTCCTCACCACAAGAGGTGAGTGAGGGCTAACGCTCTCTGCAGAAAAAAAAAAAAGCTTTGTTGTAGTTAGAATTATGTTTTAAAAATAGGAAAATCCAACAAATATCTTCATCACCACTGATCAGAGATAAAGTGTCAACTGTTGAAGGAGGTGGGGTGAAGAAAATGTTCTTTTGTATCCAGCGCGCCTGCAGAAATTTTCTATTTTTGTCATTCTAAATGTGTAACCATCTCTAAATATAGAAGCTCTGAAATATTAAGCATTGCCCAATCTTCACACAAACATACAGGGTGGTTAACTGCAGCTCTGCTTAAAAAAAAGATTTCCTGGAAATGCATGTAGTGAATAGAAAAGTAACACAGGTTCCCGTACACAGACAACCATCCAAGTAAACCAACCTCAAAATCAAGCAGTTTAACAAAGCCATAGAGGAAAGGGACGTAGTTAAGATTTTGTGTATTTTGTGCTATAGGAAAACACAATCTGTTACTTTGGGTGACTTTCTTCTGCAGAGAATGCCACTGCGTAGCACCGCATGAGAGAGGGGAAGACATTTTCAAAGCACCATTTCAGATTTTGGTGAGGAAAAGGTGAAAAGACCGAGATAAAGACAGAGAGAGCAAAGGAAGAATGAGGTGATGCAGGAGCTTTTTTGCAGCCACTATCAATCCTTAGCGGGTCAGCAAGCGGTGGCACGAATCATCCCGCGGACCATCCTTCTGCTCGCTGTCAGGGGCGTGTGGAACAAGGGCCAAGAGTGTAGGTAAAGGGGGTGGTGGTGGTGGTGGGGGGGGAGCAAGTTTCTTTTCGCACCACAGCAACATGACTGCCCTCTTTGCTAAAAACATGCCAGATGCCCAAAGACCTTATTAGCGTATCCTTCAACCGGTCGACCACAGTGCAAAGACCGTGTCAAAGACAGAAAGCAGAGGAAGTGGACACTCCCCTGGAAAGCTGGAGAATGGACTTCTAAAGACGCTTAATAAGACTTAATGAAGCCTGAAGACACAGGAATGGAAAATGATCAGCATCACATCGTATCACTGAAGCACGCGGAGGGGGGCTTCACTGTGAATGTTCTACTTAAGCAAGAAGACGTTTAGGATGTGAACTGTAACTCTTTGAAAGAGGCCATGCTGTTTCACTGCAGCCTCTATAACCGACTCACCAAATGAGTCCGAAAAAGGGTAATTTTAAGGAAGGAGGCTGCTTCAGTATTTCTCATGGTTGCCAGGTTTTATTTGCCATCCTACAGTGACAGCCTGTTATGCTGACAGAAAGGTGTTACACTGATAAGTCTTAAAAGAATCACTGACAGAAACCTGGCCTTTGTCAACAAAGTACACAACATAAGTAGTCAACATAACAGTCTGCACTAATTAAGCTTGCATAACCAAGTCGTAGGAATTCTGTTTAAGCATTATGACACAAGCTACTCACTTCCCTTTGAAAAAAAAAAGTGAACATCTGAAAATCTGGTGTAGAATCATTTAAATTTCAAATGTCATCACTTAAGAGTGTAAAAAGTGTTGAGAGGAAGGGGAAAAACAATCCTGAGAAGCTTGCTTGTTCTTTTTTAAATTCCCAGCTCAAACTAATATGTTGCCATGGAAACGAACATTGTAACAGGCAGCTTTAGGGAGACATTGTGACCTTAAAGGAAGGTATGTAAACACCACTTTATATTCTCCGGCTAGCCCTGCCCAAAAGAAGCCCTGGGAAAAATGTCTGCATGTGCAAGAGATTTGAAATAAATATCCAGGCCTCCATTGTGAAGTGCCAACAAAGACGAGTATCTTAGTAACACTACGTGGGTTTTCTCGGCCAGACAATTTCCCCCACTCTCCCTCCACAATAAACACACTTCTCATCAACAGCGGGTTAGGGCTTAGGATGAGATTGATGAGGAGTTTCTTTAACTACCAGATGAAACCTGTTGGCCCTGTGCTGGGTCAGTCGGGGGGTCAGACTCGTTCCAACTTGTTTCAGGATCAAACACTTTTCAATACTGTGTGCAAGACCAGAAGATTGTTAGCTGTGAGGCAATACTGGTCATTACATGCACAATTTTCATATTATATGGTTTATTCTAAAAGCTGCTCATCAAATTTGATTCAGTCAGGAAAGTTTCTGTCAGCATCTCTTCAGAAATTACTGTAAATTCAGCTTTGAAATTTTGGGTTTTGCTAGATAAAGGTGAGGACCAGTGACACTCATGTTTTAATACAGCTGTAACATGCCAGATGACTGTAAATGACCACCAGTTCATTCATGCACAGTCTGACACTGGAGCCATCAACCCTGTGTGCCCAGGACCCTGAAGAGTCAAGTCCCAGTCGTCCAGTCTGCGAGGGGTCATATTACAGCTGCAAAAATCTCCATATTACATGGAAGTTGGCGTATTATGCCTATGATTTTTTTTTTTTTTTTGCATCAACACTGCAAGGTTAAGACCATCACATTTTTTATTTTTTTTTTTTAGTAAATTTCCTCAGACTCATGCTGGCAACGTGTTATGATTAGTTTGGACAAAGTGTGCATTAATCAAGCCAGTAGTCTTGATGCTAATCACAGTTTCTTGCAGCCACTGTTGCTTGTTTACAATAATCTCTGAGAACTCTTACTGGCTGTATGGCACAAAAATAAAAAATCAATTTCAGATCTACAGGTGATAAACTAAAACTAACTTAGGCTTTGCAAAACAGATCAGAAAATACAACCCAGTAAGTGATGAATTAAAATGTCTACGTAAAATATAGCTTCAGGATAGAGTTCAAGCAAAATTAAGATGATTTCATTCCCTTGATATAAGTAACAGTGTTAAAGCATTCTGTTGACATCCTCACAGTGTAGGAAAATCCCATTAAAGATGCTCAAGACAGCATCATTATTACAATGCCATCTGCTGGTGGTGCAGAGGAGATAACTGCCACCTGACCAACCATTCTTACCCCATACAAGGGGCTTTAAAGTTAGACAAAAAGAGCTTTGGGGAGCATATGCATAGATTTTTGTGACCTATCTCCCCACTCAGAGGTAAAACACACAGCATATATTACATTTTTTTCCATCTAATCGATATTGCAAAAGCAGTAAAAGCAACATGAGGCATAATATGCAGAATAAATAAATAAATAAATAAAAACAACAGCAACAACAATAAAGTATGCTGGCTGTGTACAGACCAATTTCACTGAACGTTGGGGTAAAAAAAGTTATTACCAGTACTGAACTATATATAGTGCAGTCATAGAGGGCTGTAGCCATTTTCATAAAAACGTTGCAATAAAGTGATGTCTGTATTATTCACCCGCCAGCCATGTGAGATACTGAATCGCACCCTGTGAGTGTGTGTCACGTTTTTCTTTCAACACTACAACTTATGAACACCTTATCCAATTCATTCCAAAATTCATATACATAACCATATATGAGGTTTACTCACTCTATGGAAGTTTGGCCCATCTATCAGTCAGAAGTTTTACAACACAGCCACATCAAACAATGTGGAGTCTTCTCATTATATCATTGCTGAACAATGTTTAATATCGGTCCGATTCTGAAATTTACATGCATAATCATCTACAGCTTGTCTCTTCCCTATAAATGTTCAGGCCATACAGCATGGCAAGCAGTCTGAGTTTGTACCCCTCTTCTTTTCTGGATTGTGTGTGTTATACGTGAATGCTTCAGTTCCTGTTGGCAGGGGAATCTCAGCCATGAGTTGCCTTGCATTGCTTGGATTAGTCAACCTTCACTACAAAATACTCAATATTCAATTTATGATTACAGAAGTATGAAATTCTAAAAATTGACAGTTGAAATATGCAAACTATGCAACTGAGTAACTGATGAAGATAGCTGATTGATGCTTTTCTGTCAATTAAGGAAATTATTAATTTGCAGACTGTTTCAGTTCTACGCAACATTGAGACAAATTGAATGACAAGTACATGGTACACTGGTACTGAAAACACAAACAGAACAATGAATGTGTCGATGAAATGTTCTTAGCAGCCTCAGTGATGCAGCTCTTATGTACAAATTTAAAAACACAGCAGTAAAGCAGGACATTTTATAGCAGGAAATAAAGCTCCATCACAACATCTGACATTAAGACCCTTAAGTCACACTGATTCATCCACAATTTGGACAATTTGTTAAACTATTAATCACTGAGGTGACAGAGCCTCTGAGGAGCTCAACAATTAACATTAAAAAGCATACACATTTCCATCTCTATATTGGTGCCATCTTTTAGTACATCGTCAAAAGTAAATACAGCCACATGAAAAGGCTGACTTACAACGTTAGCAGTGAAATTCATCATTCACTTCATTTCCGCAGTCACAAGGACCTCTCACTGCCGTAACATTAGTCCAGGAGGTTAAAATAGCACATAAAACCTTATGACACTGCAGTCTAATGCTGTTATTGGAGAAAGGGATAATCACACATGATAAAACGTCAGATCAGTGCTTTTACATTCCTCTGACTGTGCTGGGAACCTTTTTTTTTTTTTTTTTTTTTTTTTAAATAAAGGAAAAACAGAAATGTCACCACCCTGTGCGCAGTGTGCACTATATTTGTGGGTGCTCAGATCAGCAATGAGCAGCACTCTGAGCAAATTTAGACATTAGTAACAAAAAACCAAACAAAAACAACTGTCAATTATATTAAAAAGAATAAGAAAGAAAAAGTCCTTGGCCTCATTCCTACACATCAGTGCCTACTCTCCACTGAAGAAATCAGACCAAAATGAATTAGTGAGTTGAAAAAGAAAATAACCACCATACACTGTAGTACAGACTAATTTTTATGTTCTTTTACCAGAAGGGACATAAACCAGGGAGGTTTCAAGCTGTGACAGAGAATAGAAGTGTATTAAAAGAAAATCTTTCCCTTCTATTTTGTAAGGCTCTATTGTGCCATCACGTTGTTGAAACTTTATGAACGTTTGGAACACGAAACCCCAGACTCTTTTTGGGGGGGGGGGGGGGGGGGGGGGCGTAATCAATTAAACAAGGAAGTTCGCAGAGCCTTACAACTCGATTATTAGTCTATCCTTTTGAAGTTTTATTTTAGGAGGTTGGGGAGGGGGCGACAAGGGATCAAGCCTTAAATCAATGGGGCCGATGCAGCAGTGTTGAAGCCTTTGCAACCAATGGCCTCATTGGAAAGGCTTGTCAGGATGTGGCACTAGGCGAAGACCAGATTCAGACTTTCGTGGTTAATGAGCTTTCTGCGGTGGCAGTTACAGTCAGTGGTGTGAGTCAGGGAGAGGGCAAGGACTCTGCACCTGCTGCCGCTTTGACAACAGACAAGCTCTTCTTTGGATTTGAAGTAGTAACAAATCCGAATAAAAGGCAGAATAAAAACATTATTTGCCACTTTCTTTTTACAAGTGCCATAATTTTCCATGAAGCCCCAATTTTTATATATCATATATTACAACAGAAATCTGCCCTGTACTTGTAAACCAGCCCTCATGAGATACAAGAAAAAATAGGGCTGATAAATCATACACCTGTCCTATCAATTTTACTGCCCTAGAAACTGTGGCAATAAAATCAGGGTGATACAAATTGTAAATAAGGCGATACAAAAAAAAAAGACACTGAAAATACCAGGCTTTGTATCGCTCCGCTTTTCATCTTATCAGGAGCCCCCATTTCTCAGCCCCATCAATGGCACACCCCCATTTTGTGTTACCCTGGTGACAAGTGCAGGATCCTGAAAAAGGATCCAGATCATTTCATTCAACCAAGACGTCTGATCAAGGTGAGAGAGTTTTAGCCTCCCTAGCAGGGAGAATTCTACAACTTGAGTCACATACTGAAGCTGTGAGACACCAGTGAAGAGGACGCTCATGACTTTATAGAGACATAAGAACATTCCATAATTTACATGATTTACCTGTGTTATTCGTTCTACACAATTCATGTGTATGATTATTGTTCTTTATTTTTGTTGTAATATGTGATAAATATTATGTCTGTTTATGTATCATGCCCTGATGTATCTGTATCAGCCCAAGTCTAATGTGATAAGATATATATATATATATATATATATATATATATATATATATATATATATATATATATATATATATATATATATATATGTATGTGTGTGTGTGTATAAAATGTTTTTTTTTTTAGATACTGCAGATTATTCACTTTTCCACAACTAGCAAATAAAACAAAATCACTGACACAAAATCAAAATATGTCACACAAACTGTCAGCCTTAAGTCGGTAATTCAGTCTGCTTTCTAGACTTTTCATTAACTGTTACATTATTTTTGAAGGCTGTTCCAGATTTTAATACCCCAGCAGTGTTTGCAGATTTTCTAAAGCATTTTCAATGATATCTCATATCCCATCTCAACAAAGGAAACATTACAAAATGACACACCCCACTGCTCTGCCACGGGAGATGACTACAATGTGGTAGCAAATATTTTGTGATGAAATCCTTCAATTAACAAAATGTTCAACCTCTACATTACAAGTCAATGGCAAACATAAAAAGTCCAATTGTCTCCCCTTAAAGATAATGTTGGTGCAGCACTGATTTACAATGCAAACACCCTCACCCTACGCCTACAATTACATTATATAGCTATTTATAAAATCATTTTTGTCCTGAGTGAAAAGAGAAATCCAAAAAAAAACATGACACTCAAGTGAAGTCAGGCACGGCCTTCACACAGTCAATTAATTTAATTTAATTTGGCACCAGCTTCTTGGGGTCACCACAGCAACGGAACAGGTCGAGAGCTACATTACAATCTGGCACAATTTCTACAGTGAATGCCCTTCCTGATGCAACTCCAGCTCTACATGAAAAAACCTTCTGGTGGGACCTCTACTGGTGGTTGGCTCTCACTGCGGTATTGTATCACTTCCTGTTCCGGAGCAAGCGGTGTTTTGCTGTATCTGTTAGCTGTTTAATCTGCGTAGTTAGATTGATCTAGATAACGATTTATTTCACAGTGTAATCTTCACGTGCCTTAACTAAAGCACTCTCTCTGCTGAATCACCTCTAAATTATTTACACATTATTTACTTTGTGTGTTTTTAGGAATCCGCTAGCTTAGCGCAGCTTTTAGCTCTTAGCCGGTTTAGCATGGCGGCTTCTCCTGTCTCTCCCGCACTTTTCTGCGCTGGGTGTGAAATGTTTAGTTATTCCTCGGCCTCCTTTAGCAGTAACGGTACAATCACTTGCCCAGTTCTGGATCATTGCCAGTTCCGGATCACTGCTGTAGTTTTTGCACCGCCGTTTCTCGTAATCAGCGTGAATAAGCTAATACTTGTACCAATAGAAAGACTGATGTTTTGTCTACAAACAACCACAAGCTCGACCGGATCCAGCCGTCCTTGTGATAGGCAGAGGAATCAAAACATCTTGGTGTCTGCAGTGTGCGCGCTTTTTCTCACTCACTCATTCCTGCAAGTTTGAAAGTAACGATCTCTAAGATGTAGCAAAGGTGAGTTAGCCATTCGGTGTTTTTGGTTCTAGAGTGGGAAAATATTTACTGACTTGGGTAGAAAATGTCAGTGTGTTATGTCTTGCTGTTTAATTGCTGCTTGCATTTATCTCAGATGCAAAAATTTGCCGGTTGTGGATCAATGAAGCAGCAGCCTCGTGTCTGTAGTTGTGAGCCTTGTGTACTTTGGGGGTCATCTCAAAATCATGAATGGGGATGAATGTGGGGGCTTTTACTTTTTAATTCGGGAGAAATCTCACCTCCACACTTCATTTTTTGCTCGTAAAAACGTATAACGGTGCTTTTCGAAACTAAGTAAATTCTCATTTAATAAGTATAATTTATATCATTTTGTGTTCAAAACACATTCTCGGGCACAGTGTGTATCATTCTGCATTAGAAGGGCTCCAGCCAGATGCCAGGAATGACCCCAAAGTGACGCAGGGCGTTGTGATCCGGAACCGGCAAAAGTGATCCATTTCTGGCAAATGTTTGCGCCACATACAATGTGGCTTCACACTAAGTAGAAGCGCTACTCCAACCAGACTTTTTCAGCTAAATAACATCCAAATACCCAATACAACAATACACAATAAAGGACATTCAGTTGCATTATGGCTCTGTATAGCGGGACTTTAAAAAAGGTGATCCGGAACTGGGCAACCGTCTGTACTTGTAATAAGTGTAGCTTGTTCGTAGTTCTGGAGGCCAGGCTGGGCGAATTGGAGACTCGGCTCCGCACCTTGGAAAATCCTACAGCTAGCCAGGCCCCTGTAGTCTGTGTGGACCAAGGTAGCTTAAATGCCGTTAGCTGTCCCCGAGCAGATCCCGAGCAGCCGGGAAAGCAGGCCGGCTGGGTGACTGTGAGGAAGCAGCGCAGTTCTAAACAGAAGCCCGCTGTACACCACCAACTCGTTCACATTTCTAACCGTTTTTCCCCACTCAGCGACACACCCGCTGAGGAACAAACTCTGGTTATTGGCGACTCTGTTTTGAGAAATGTGAAGTTAGCGACACCAGCAACCATAGTCAAATGTTTTCCGGGGGCCAGAGCAGGCGACATTGAAGGAAATTTGAAACTGCTGGCAAAGGCTAAGCATAAATTTGGTAAGATTGTAATTCACGTCGGCAGTAATGACACCCGGTTACGCCAATCGGAGGTCACTAAAATTAATATTGAATCGGTGTGTGACTTTGCAAAAACAATGTCGGACTCTGTAGTTTTCTCTGGGTCCCTCCCCAATCAGACCGGGAGTGACATGTTTAGCCGCATGTTCTCCTTGAATTGCTGGCTGTCTGAGTGGTGTCCAAAAAATGAGGTGGGCTTCATAGATAATTGGCAAAGCTTCTGGGGAAAACCTGGTCTTGTTAGGAGAGGTGGCATCCATCCCACTTTGGATGGAGCAGCTCTCATCTCTAGAAATCTGGCCAATTTTATTAAACCCTCCAAATCGTGACTATCCAGGGTTGGGACCAGGAAGCAGAATTGTAGTCTTACATACCTCTCTGCAGCTTCTCTCCCCCTGCCATCCCCCCAATACCCCATCCCCGTAGAGACGGTGCCTGCTCCCAGACCACAATAACCAGTAAAAATCTATTTAAGCATAAAAATTCAAAAAGAAAAAACAATATAACACCTTCAACTGCACCACAGACTAAAACAGTTAAATGTGGTTTATTAAATATTAGGTCTCTCTCTTCTAAGTCCCTGTTAGTTAATGATATAATAATTGATCAACATATTGATTTATTCTGCCTTACAGAAACGTGGTTACAGCAGGATGAATATGTTAGTTTAAATGAGTCAACACCCCCGAGTCACACTAACTGTCAGAATGCTCGAAGCACGGGTCGAGGAGGAGGATTAGCAGCAATCTTCCACTCCAGCTTATTAATTAATCAAAGACCCAGAAAGAGCTTTAATTCATTTGAAAGCTTGACTCTTAGTCTTGTCCATCCAAATTGGAAGTCTCAAAAACCAGTTTTATTTGTTATTATCTATCATCCACCTGGTCGTTACTGTGAGTTTCTTTGTGATTTTTCAGACCTCTTGTCTGACTTAGTGTTTAGCTCAGATAAGATAATTATAGTGGGTGATTTTAACATCCACATAGATGCTGAGAATGACAATCTCAACACTGCATTTAATCTATTATTAGACTCAGTTGGCTTCGCTCAAAATGTAAATGAGCCCACCCACCACTTTAACCACTCTTTAGATCTTGTTCTGACATATGGCATAGAAATTGAAGACTTAGCAGTATTCCCTGAAAACCCTTTTTGTCTGATCATTTCTTAATAACATTTACTTTAATGTACTACCCAGCAGTGGGGAATAAGTTTCATTACAGTAGAAGTCGTTCTGAAAGCGCTGTAACTAGGTTTAAGGATATGATTCCATCTTTGTTATGTTCTTCAATGCCATATACCAACACAGTGCAGAGTAGCTACCTAAACTCTGTGAGTGAGACAGATTATCTCATCAATAGCTTTACATCCTCATTGAGTACAACTTTGGATGCTGTAGCTCCCCTGAAAAAGAGAGCCTTAAATCAGAAGTGCCTGACTCCGTGGTATAACCCACAAACTCGCAGCTTAAAGCAGATAACCCATAAGCTGGAGAGGAAATGGCGTCTCACTAATTTAGAAGATCTTCATTTAGCCTGGAAAAAGAGTCTGTTGCTCTATAAAAAAGCCCTCCGTAAAGCTAGGACATCTTACTATTCATCACTAATTGAAGAAAATAAGAACAACCCCAGGTTTCTTTCAGCACTGTAGCCAGGCTGACAAAGAGTCAGAGATCTATTGAGCCGAGTATTCCTTTAACTTTAACTAGTAATGACTTCATGACTTTCTTTGCAAATAAAATTTTAACTATTAGAGAAAAAATTATTCATAACCATCCCAAAGACATATCTTTATGTTCGGCTGCTTTCATTAATGCTGGTATTTGGTTAGACTCTTTCTCTCCGATTGTTCTGTCTGAGTTACTTTCATTAGTCACTTCCTCCAAACCATCAACATGTCTATTAGACCCCATTCCTACCAGGCTGCTCAAGGAAGCCCTACCATTAATTAATGCTTCGATCTTAAATATGATCAATCTTTATAAGTTGGCTATGTACCACAGGCTTTTAAGGTGGCAGTAATTAAACCATTACTTAAAAAGCCATCACTTGACCCAGCTATCTTAGCTAATTATAAGCCAATTTCCAACCTTCCTTTTCTCTCAAAAATTCTTGAAAGGGTAGTTGTAAAACAGCTAACTGATCATCTTCAGAGGAATGATCTATTTGAAGAGTTTCAGTCAGGTTTTAGAATTCATCATAGTACAGAAACAGCATTAGTGAAGGTTACAAATGATCTTCTTATGGCCTCAGACAGTGGACTCATCTCTGTGCTCATCCTGTTAGACCTCAGTGCAGCTTTTGATACTGTTGACCATAAAATTTTATTACAGAGATTAGAGCATGCCATAGGTATTAAAGGCACTGCACTGCAGTGGTTTGAATCATATTTATGTAATAGATTACAATTTGTTCATGTAAATGGGGAGTCTTCTTCACGGACTTCCACAAGGTTCTGTGCTAGGACCAATTTTATTCACTTTATACATGCTTCCCTTAGGCAGTATTATTAGAAAGCATTGCTTAAATTTTCATTGTTACGCAGATGATACCCAGCTTTATCTATCCATGAAGCCAGAGGACACACACCAATTAGTTAAACTGCAGGAATGTCTTACAGACATAAAGACATGGATGACCTCTAATTTCCTGCTTTTAAATTCAGATAAAACTGAAGTTATTGTACTTCGCCCCACAAATCTTAGAAACATGGTGTCTAACCAGATCCTTACTCTGGATGGCATTACCCTGACCTCCAGTAATACTGTGAGAAATCTTGGAGTCATTTTTGATCAGGATATGTCCTTCAATGCGCATATTAAGCAAATATGTAGGACTGCTTTTTTGCATTTGCGCAATATCTCTAAAATTAGATTGGTCTTGTCTCGGAGTGATGCTGAAAAGCTAATTCATGCATTTATTTCTCCTAGGCTGGACTATTGTAATTCATTATTATTAGGTTGTCGTAAAAGTTCCCTGAAAAGCCTTCAGTTAATTCAAAATGCTGCAGCTAGAGTACTGACGGGGACTAGAAGGAGAGAGCATATTTCACCCATATTGGCTTCTCTTCATTGGCTCCCTGTTAATTCCAAAATAGAATTTAAAATTCTTCTTCTTACTTATAAGGTTTTGAATAATTAGGTCCCATCTTATCTTAGGGACCTCATAGTACCATATCACCCCAATAGAGTGCTTCGCTCTCAGACTGCAGGCTTACTTGTAGTTCCTAGGGTTTGTAAGAGTAGAATGGGAGGCAGAGCCTTTAGCTTTCAGGCTCCTCTCCTGTGGAACCAGCTCCCAATTCGGATTAGAGAGACAGACACCCTCTCTACTTTTAAGATTAAGCTTAAAACTTTCCTTTTTGCTAAAGCTTATAGTTAGGGTTGGATCAGGTGACCCTGAACCATCCCTTAGTTATGCTGCTATAGACTTAGACTGCTGGGGGGTTCCCATGATGCACTGAGTGTTTCTTTTTATTCACCTCTTTTTGCTCTGTATGCACCACTCTGCATTTAATCATTAGTGATTGATCTCTGCTCTCTTCCACAGCATGTCTTTTTCCTGATTCTCTCCCCTCAGCCCCAACCAGTCCCAGCAGAGGACTGCCCCTCCCTGAGCCTGGTTCTGCTGGAGGTTTCTTCCTGTTAAAAGGGAGTTTTTCCTTCCCACTGTCGCCAAGTGCTTGCTCATAGGGGGTCGTTTTGACCATTGGGGTTCTGTAATTATTGTATGGCTTTTGCCTTACAATATAAAGCGCCTTGGGGCGACTGTTTGTTGTGATTTGGTGCTATATAAATAAAATTGATTTGATTTGCTCTGAAGCAGTTTCCCAACAGAGTACCAACAAGGACCTAGTCTACTTAATTTCTGTGATCTGACAGGATCAGGTGTGGACAGAACAGCACGACTGCACACGTCAGTGGGACAGAGGCAAATCAAAGCTGCTTTTTGGATTGATGTGGTGCATCAAAGTTAAAACACTCTTTACTCACTTCATCGTCATAATGTGCGCTTTTATTATGATGAGTTACAAGATGATAGTAGTTGTTTTTGGGTTACTGCTTACACAAGTTGACTGGGATGGACTAACTCACTCACTCATCTACCTATTCACCTACATTTTTACTGTACACACCCTATGCATGCACAGAAAATAACCCAACCTGAAATACTGCAACATCTCCATTAGAATGACACCTATGAGAAGTATGTGATTTTTTTTTTTTCCTCTAGCAGAGAGAAAAATGCTTTGGTTGTGTTTTGAAATTTTGGTGCATTGACTGTTTTATTGTTCGTGCACATTTCTTTTGTATTGTTGTTATGAGTACATATATTTATATATGTATACATTCTTTATTTTTATGGTAAAAGGGGAGGGTATTTACAAACTTTGCTTCTGCCTTCACTGTTTTGGCCACACAGGTTCATTGTACGTTGTTCTTTTTATGAGTTTTGTTATTGTCTGTGTTTTATTCATCTGTGTGCCGAATAAATACATTCATTCATTCAAAATCTTTTGAGTCCAGATTATTTTGTGAATTTAGCAGGTGTCGCTAATGTTTGCCAAAGTCACTAATTACTCTTATTATTTAACAGTAACAGATTTTAAAGTGATAAATCCCATATCATTGACAAAAAAGGAAAACAAAACTGAGCCGACTCTGACTATAGCACTAAAAATAAATAAATAAATAAAAATAATACCTTTTTTGATCCTGCAAACCCCTCAGACTCCAAGAAGAAATAGGCAAATGGCATCAAGACAAAGAGGCAAAGGTTGGAGAAGAGTGACACAAGGTTCCACAGACCTGTACAAGTCAAATACACAACAGCATAAACAAATAATATTCAATTTTTAGGATGAGATTAGAAACATTTCTTAAAATCTATGTTCTACAGGCAACCAGGTAGGGTTTATGATCTAACCCATAACGTTCAAGTTGTGGACTCTAGTGCCACCTGGTGGCTACTGCAAAACATACCAGTCTAAATTATACTGTGCCAAAGAGGACACTTGATTCCAGATGTTGCAGTACTGCAAACGATTATCAACTCTTCCCGAAAGTCATTTCTGTCCATAACGTTTTACTGTAATCCATAAAAACCTTTTTGAATAGACTTGACAGTCAGACAGGGTGAGGACTGAGACTCCACTGTCCTCAGTGAGCAGAGGTAATCTGGCCAAACTGGTACTGTAGAGTAGAGGCACAGGTTTTTGGGCACTCACTGACATTTGAATACTCCCTGATTTGTCCTACAAAACAGATCAAGGTCAGTGACCTCTGACCTCAGGCTAGAGGGCTGTGAGATGAACATTCCAAATACATTGAAGAAAAATATTAATAGTGCTTTTGTTTGTGCTTCCATTGTTCTTGAGCTGAACTCAAAGATCATGAACATTTTCTATATACACAAAAGACTTATTTCTCTCAAATACTGTTCACAAATCTGTCTAAATCTGTGTTAGTGAGCACTTCTTTGCTGAGATAATCCGTCCCACCTCACAGGCGTGGTGTATCAAGATGCTGATTATTCCACAGGTGTGCCTAGGCTGAGAACAATAAAAGGCCACTCTAAAATGTTCAGTTTTATCACACAGGACAATGCCACAGATGTTGCAAGTTTTCAGAGAGCGTGCAATTGGCATGCTGACTGCAGGAATGCCCACCAGAGCTGTTGCCCCTGAATTGAATGTTCATTTCTCTACCATAAGCCGTCTCCAAAGGCGTTTCAGAGAATTTGGCAGTACATCCAACCAGCCTCACAACCGCAGACCATGTGTAACCACAACAGCCCAGGACCTCCACATCCAGCATGTTCACCTCCAAGATCATCTGAGACCAGCCACCCAGACAGCTGCTGCAACAATCGGTTTTCAGAACCAAAGAATTTCTGCACAAACCATCAGAAACCGTCTCCAGGAAGCTCATCTGCATGCTGATCATCCTCATTCAGATCTCGACCCAACTGCAGTTCGTCGGTGTAACCAACTTGAGTGGGCAAATGCTCACATTCGATGGTGTCTGGCAGCTGATCAACTGTATGCGATGGAGATGCGTTGCACTGCATGAGACAAATGGTGGTCACACCAGATACTGACTGGTTTTCTGACACCCTCCCCCGCCAAACCTCCCCAATAAAGCAATACTGCTCATTTTAAAGTGGCCTTTTATTGTGGCCAGCCTAAGGAACACATGGGTAATAATCATGCTGTCTAATCAGCATCTTGATATGCCACACCTGTGAGGTTGGATGGATTATCTCAGCAAAGGAGAAGTGCTCACTCCCACAGATTTAGGCAGATTTGTGCACAATATTTGAGAGAAATAAGTCTTTTGTGTATATTTAAAATGTTTTAGATCTTTGTGTTTAGCTCATGAAAAATGGATGCACAAACAAAAGTATTACATTTATATTTTTGTTCAGTATATCTTGAGTATGCAACAACTTTGTTTCAAGTAATGTTGTGGCAAAGGCCACAGATGGGGGCACGCGTGCACGTACACAAGTCAAGCGTGCACGTACACAAGTCAAGCAACATCAAAGTTCAGCAGATTCAAAGACAGTTTGCACTCAAACTTTAAATCGATTTTCTGTTTTAAACAGTGTTACAGCACAGGATAAACGGAAGAGGTGTCAGATTTAAACAATGGATTCAAGAAAATATAATTCGTACAAAGTGTACAGACATTTTTTTCCATATAAGAGTTCTTGAAAAAGCAAAACAATTCACAGTGTACTTGGGACCATGTATGTTAATTTTGTATAAAAATTTTCAGTGTTTGTCAGAGATTTAAAACTTCATTTGTATAAGTAATAAACAATTCTTGAATGGTCAACTTAACTACTGGTTTAATCAGTGATAAAAAAAATTAAACACTATGACAAATAAACCACACTAGGGGGTTGCCCATGGGGATCCACGAGCTCGAGATTGGGTAATGTTTATAAAATAGGTAGCTGACATTTTTCAAGGTTGGTAATAAATTAAGCAAAATTTAAGTAATTATTTTAACTCAAAGTGCAGGAAATTAAAATGAGAACATTTTGTGAATAATTCTATTTATTAATTGGCACATTTAGTTGATGTCATGTGTTACAACTGCCAAAGTTGATATTTTCTTTGTTCAGAGCTTGTCTGGTTACCAGGGACTGATTAATGGTGATATCAACATCCACTGATGTAACCTAATATCCCCAATTTCTCAAAAACATTAGTCCTATTAACTTTCAATTTTCACAGAGTCCATCCTTGACCCAAAATACAGAAGCATACCAAATGGCAAATGTCAGCTCTCCCCATGATTCTCCATGATTGAAGATAGACACACGCATGCATGCACACATATACAGAGGCCACTTCACTTTTAATATATAGATACTGGCACCAGTTTTTGGCATTTAGATGTTAATATACCTATAATTTGAATTGAATTTATTTTATTTATAGAGTGCCAAATCACAACTCTGCCATCAGGCGCTTCACATAAATTAAATTCCAGGAAAATATTTATTATAAGGTAATAAAGCATAAATGGTGTGAGCTACTGACCATGAATGAGGGAGCCGTTGAGCCACTGAATGTAATAATTCTTCGGGAAGGAGAGAAGGATCTCATTCCCAATGATGGAGAAAGGCAGAAGGAACACGGCACCACCTGACACAGCCAGGGTGAAAGTGCACAAGTACAACCTGCAAACACACAAAGACAAAAGGCACAGATTCATATTTTGGACCTACTTCAAATAAAAATAATTACAAGGCATTATTTATGTCACATTAAAAGGTGCTTAAAAGAGCAATCTACTTTTTTTTATCTAACCTTTTACCGTGAAGGCATTCAAAGACAGTCATCTCCAGGTTAGGCCCAGAGAAGGAACAGCCTTCTCATGGTTGAGGCCACGTAAATGATCACTGAACCATGGAGAGTACATTTTTTTTTTTTTGGGGGGGGGGGGGGGGGGTATTGTAGGTGGAGCGATCTTGTCCAATGTGCTCATGAGCGCTGGATTTTTAAATTATAGGATTTTTCTTAGAAATATATTTTAAGTAGCTTCACTCACGATATTCTGTTGACAACAGCATCTTCATCCTCTTGGTCATCTACAAAGAATCAAAGACAGAATCACAATCAGATTTACTGGCCAAGTATGTGTGCACATATATGAAACTGGACTCTGGTTTAAGTTAGTTCTTAGTGTACTTGCAAAGTAAACAACATAAAAGAGAAAACTGTGTTAAAAATGATGCACAAATAAACAATTAATAATAATTACAAATAAGAATGACCTGTGGGCTGGCCTCCAGCACTCACTGGATCAGTTCACAGCCGAGTGGGAAGCGCCTGGGATGAGCATCAGCACCTCTAAATCTGGTTCTCAGCAGGAAAACAACAGTTTGCCTACTCCGGGTAGGGAATGACATTTTGCCCTAAGTGAAGGAATTCAAGTACCTCAGGGTGTTGTTCAAGAGTGTGGGGACAATGGAGCATAAGACTGGCCGAGAATCGTCACAGCAGGGACGGTGTTGCATTCGCTCTACCGTACTGTTGTGATGGGGTAGAGGACCTTAATTGAGAGTGGTGACATGACAAGTCGAGAGGGGAGAGAAAAAAAAAAAACGGTCACGTGACTCATGGTGCCATCCTGGGATCAAAATAGTTGTTTTTTGGTGAAAGTGGACTTTTGCTGGCAGGTTTTGGGTTTTTGATGTCCAGGATACATTCTGGAGGTTCTTTGATTACTATTTTTTCCAATATACCTTGGAACAAAAAATTTATGCAAGCAGGGAGCGAGCGATGCATTACGATTTCACCCGTCAACTGAATCAATGGGCACGTTTGTATCTAGATACCGATTCGTATCGATTAATCTCCACATGCCTATTGTACTGCTTAATGTGTGTTGTGGCTTCCCTCTTCCTAACTAACCTGTTTTTAAAGATAGAACCCCAAACAGACCCAGCAATGGTGAGATTAGATATTACAAAAAAAGATATTGCTTTACATACCACTTCAGTTATGCAGAAAAGTTAAATTAACTAAACTTATCTTTATGTGGCTCATCAATTAAACTTAGTCCAGAATAGTAGTCAAATTTAGGCCCATATAAATACAAATTTAAAAACATTTTAAGTTGTTGAAATCATTATTACACAAAGTAGTAGTATGAAAAATGTGTTCAAAAGTGGACTTTTCATCAAGGGGTGTTGTGGAGGGCATGCCCCCCTCCCTCACTACACCCTCTTTCCATCTGGAATCACCCCGGGTTTGCAGTCTCTGAACAGGAACATCACGCCATCCCCAGAAAGAGATTTTAGGCGTATTCTGGGAAGGAAAAAAGCATTTGTGTTTATTGATAACGCCTCACGGGTCTGCAGCTGTGTTTTTAGTTTAACCACAGTGAGGACACTCACAAAGACACTCAGAAGACTTTGAAATAAAAGTTTTAAAATGTGTTTGTAAAACTCTGCTCTTTGCTCACACGCTGTGAGCGTCAAACACCCCCACCCCACCCAACAGAGTGCAGAGAGGAAACGGTGGAACAGACACATTAGTCTTTATTGGTCTTAAAATCCGGAAAGTTCTGTAGCAAACCACAACTGCATTCACTTCGCAAGATTTTTGCGTTGAAAACTAAGCAACATATTTTATATAATTAAATAGCTTACACAGAAATAGATTTTTTTACATGAAATATACAAGGAGAGCATGCAATTTCCACACAAAAAGGAACTGGGCATGGGTATAATCGACCCTCAAACCTTCTTGCTGTGAGGCAAGAGTGCCAAGCACTGAGCCACTATGCTGCTAAAATGTGCAATGCCTGGATGGTCAACAGCTAAAATGCGACAGAGGAAGAATTGAACACACTATATTTGTCTGTTTATGGCTTTTTGCTGTCAGACTTGGATTTGCAATGTTTACCTGCTACAGCTCAAAAGCTACGTGAAGGAAACTATTCAAGAACAGAATGCATCCTTTTCCTCCCGAACGCCAGACATCTTTGTGTTGTGTTTTAAATTGTACTGCATTCATCATTTAGTACAAAAAAGCCATATCAGCCAGTTTCATTCATTAAATTGTTCATGCTAACAGAACAATGAAAGCAATTTGAAGTAGTTATATTTCATCTGACAGAGAGCCGCCAAAAACAACAGATACTGCAGGAATGGGTGTGGCCTCTCAAGCATACAACTAATACCTTCTTAAGTTGCCCTGACACTTGCAAGACTTTGATCCATGCACTTTAACGCACGTCGTGGTGACAATCCCACCTGCTGTGTTCCCAGCTGGACGCAGCGCTTTATTCCACCGGCTGCCATGCGCTCTGCGCTGGATGCTGCATATGCAAAATAATTATAATTAAGCTGGCTGCTGAAAACGGCTCTAATCGCTTCCTGAATGACAGAGGACCGCTCCAGCCGGAGCCGCTCATGGGCGTGCGCTGAACAGGCTGGAGAAAGCCTTTGAAGCTGTCTAAAAAGGTAATTATTTGTCATGTTTACATTGTCATGGCTTGGTAAAATGGTTGTATGTTCTTTCTTTCTTGTGTACAGCTGTAAAAGTATGTTTGTGATAGATTTAACATCTTGTTATTACTGTCCAGACAAGCTGCGCTCTGATGCAGTGTGCTGACACAACCATTCGCACTATTCACTTCTTTACTCAACTTGACGAGCTGCACGTAGTGTTGTTGAGCAGATCGGGCCACGTTGCACGACATTTATCCGTGAAAGATTTTTGGAACATTTCAAAATTGTCTTTGCACAGTTGCACGCACCGATGCCCCCCTCACGTTCAGTCTACACCCTTTAATTTCAATTTATTTTCATTTATATAGCGCCAAATCACAAGGCTGCCTCAAGGCGCTTCACACAAGTAAGATCTAACCTTACCAAAGATGAGTTAAAGATGAGTTTACTCTCCTGCATGACACAGGTCGTGCAAGTGTGTGAATCAAAGTCGTGCAAGTGTCAGGGCATCTTTAGCATTGTATCAGAAGGCTTGCTATGAAAATAGATCTTACTGACAAACAAAGCCGCAAGGACACCCCAAGATCTCACATAGGCTCACCTGGACGTCTGTTAAAGTTAAAGAGGATCAACAACATCAACAGGAAGGGCTGAAAGCTATGAAGATCACATCCAAGAAAAAGCAGGAAGCCAAGACAACAACTTCAGACAAAGCATCAGAAAAAGCTGGAAGCTCACAAGGCTAACAGCAGAAAAGAAGGTCACACAGAGAGAAGCCTGATTAGAAGAACAGCTGTAAGCCTGGAAGGCTTGATTATATAGCTGGGGGATATGGATTTAAAAAAAAAAAAAAAAAAAAAAATCATATCCCAGTATTTTTAGGCTGAAGAGTGATATATAAATCGGCGTTTTATACAAAATGAGCTAAATATTTAATTTTAACCCAATGCCACACAAATGACATCACACTTTTATTTAAATAATAATCATATTTAAATAATAATAATAATAACAACTAGAAGCACTCAGAGTGCAAACCTCCGCCAAGGCCATGGGGTCACTGACGCCATAACATCTACACGCCATGGAATCACTGAACCTAAAAAAGTCTAACAATGATGTTTGCTCAGTAGTAAAAAAAAGTTTCATCTGCTGTGACTGGATAGCATGTATCCTTAGCGCTTGGCATCACAGTTTATTGCAACTTGCACCTTTCCCAGAAGCTACTGTCATCTGAGCACTGATATTGATATTGCATGTGCTTATAGACAAAAACAAATAAGAGACAAAATTCAATTTATTATTCAACTAAACTGCAAATATATGATTTTTTTTAACATTTATGAAACACTTCTCTAAACAAGGCCATAGGGTCACTGACCCTAAAGAGATTCCCTCCTTGGCACAGTGATCTATTAAACAATTCAGTGTTACAACCAAACCTATGATACATACACTTTTCTTTCCTTTATATTTGACATCCTTGACCATGAAAACATACCACTAGAACTTGGAATCACTTTTATGTCTTTATTAGTTCAAAAGTTATTGTATAAAAACGATTTTTCGGTAATGGCGGTTTTCTTCTGGATCTAGCTCCATAACATTCGAAGCTACATCAAATCTGATGACACCTTACTGAATCAGTACAGATTCAGCTACAATTTGGTGTTAGTTGTGCATCTAGCTTCATTTGTCACCTCACACTGACACATTTTCTATTGTCCCTATATTTTTGCATATTCTGGATCACTAGATCCAGAATCCGGATCCGATCATCACCAAACTTTGTTGTTTGATAGAACATTTGACTATGTTACACCCTAATTTTTTTTCAAGCCTTTCTGCCTTGTTTTTGTGGGGTTAGAAACTAGAATGTCGAAATTCCCCCATCCCGTAATGGTGAAGAATCCTTTAAAAAATTCCTGGATCCGGATCGTGATCCGGATCACCACTAAAATTTAATCACTTGTTCCTCTTGTCATTTCCAACCACTCCACAACATTTCATCAAAATCCATTCAAAACTTTTTGAGTTATCCTGCTGACAGACAAACAAACAAACGCGACCAAAAACATAACATCCCTGGCGGAGGTAATAATAGTAATAATAAAGCTTCTAGGTTTTCTTTTTGTGCTCAACAATGCACAGCTGTGCAAATAAAAATTTCAACAAGAGTGGGTCAACTGTTTTAATCGGCTTTTTAAAACCTTCTTGTTCCACTGTTGCAATTTAGAACATATCTTGAGTAATGTGGAAGTCCACCGCTTTTCTTTTGATGGAAGACAGAGTGAACGGGATTTACAATGAATGCATCAGGAAAAACAGCGATACTAAATAAAGCTAGCAACAAGCTTGTTTCAGGGCATAAGCCCCAGAAAATGTATTGGTTTACTTTAAAGGTGCAATTTGGTACATTCTTAGTGCAATAGGATGATGTTATTAGGACTCAAAACATCCACTATTCTATACTTTCCTTATAATAAATGTGAAGTTGCTGGGGTATAAAAAAGCATGTCCCAATGTCAAACCAGATGACATCATGGACTGTTATCAGGCTACAAGTTGATGAAATAAGTTAAATTTTGTAGGATCTTACCCTAGAATAAATGCGAATTAAAAATGTGAAGAATGTGAGAGCCACCCCCGCACAATCTGATCCAATTGTGCCCCCTGGCCCAGAATTTTAGTTTGTGCGATGCCCCTTTGCTGAAGAATACTAAACACTGTATTTGGTGCACCTCTCAGTATAACAAGTACAGTTCAAGAGCAACATAAACGACAGTGTCCAAAATGACATCTATATATTAAAAGGCAAGTGGCTTCTGTGTACATGTGTGCAGCTTTGATCACGGACAAACCGGGGAGAGCTGACATGGTATGCTTAGGTAGTCTGGGTCAAGGATGAATGTTGCAAAAACGGAAAGTTGATAGGACTAAACGTTTGGAGAAATTACGGATATTAGCTAACAACAGTCAACAATGGACATTGATAATTAAATTCTGGACTCACACATCATTCCAGCAGGAGGCAGTAAATCATCTATATACTAAAAGTGAAGTGGCCTCTGTGAACGTGTGCCTTTATTAACCCCCAAAATGTGACTCAGCTGCAAATTATGAATTATCCACAAATCGTGAATTGCAAAACATAAACACTGAAAAAATATATCCCGAAATGTGAACGCAGGTCTCGCAAAACGTGAATATCATTCATATATATTTTTTTTCCCAGTTTTAGTTTACGGATTTCAGTTTACGGATCAATTACTGCAGGGAATCTTGATCACAAACCACAAAGCTAAACACACAATTAGAAAAACCAAGTCGGACATGAACATACTCTATAAATATCTAAACAGCATCGGAAAAAACACAGATTGAAAGCTTACCAGCTAATGACCTTGACCATCTGTTAGCAAGTTCTTAATTGTGGTGAAGCGAACAGGTCTGGCTACGAGCCCAAAACCCCACTTAGAAATCATGGAGGGGTCTGAAATTTTCATCTTAGGTGCATGTCCACTGTGAGAGACATAATCTAAAAACGAAATCCAGAAATCACAGTGTATGATTTTTTAATAATTTATTTGTATGTTACTGATGCAAATAAGTATTTGAACACCTGTGAAAATCTATGTTAATATTTGGTACAGTAGCCTTTGTTTGCAATTACAGAGGTAAAATGTTTTCTGTAGTTTTTCACCAGGTTTGCACATTGCAGCAGGGATTTTGGTCCACTCCTCCATACAGATCTTCTCCAAATCTTTCAGGTTTGGAGTTTCAGCTCCCTCCAAAGATTTTCTATTGAGTTCAGGTCTGGAGACTGGCCAGGCCACTCCAGGACCTTGAAATGCTTCTTACAGAGCCCCTCCTTAGTTGCCCTGGTTGTGTGTTTGGGGTCATTGTAATGCTGGAAAACCCAGCCATGACCCATTGTAGAAGAATTTTTAGGTCCATATTTGAACTATGATGAACTATCAAGTGTCCTGATCCGAACTGTATGTCCTCTGGTTGAACTAGCAGGTGTTCAACCCAAAAAAAGGGCTCTATTAGTCATTTAGTCTGTCAGGGGCTTTCCAAGGCCTTTTAGGTGCTTTCCTGCAGGCCACGTGCGGGGGCCTCAGGCCAGCTGCACGTGTGGCTGAGGCCACGTGCGGAGGGGGCCTCAGGCCAGCTGCACCTGTGGCTGAAGGTCTTTTAAAAAAATCAGTTGTAAATCCTTCATGTTTTAATGGGAGCATTTGTCACATTGAAATAATGGCCTAACACCTGCTTAGGGTTCACTAGAGGACGCTTCCAATAGAAAACCATGTCTTGGGAATGAAATAAATAAAAAAGTCGAAGGAGGAGCGATGCCCGCGGGTCTCCAATAAATAGACGAGCGCGGTTGTCATATTCAGTCTCTCTAGAGGACTCAGTTTGTCTAAGCTTTGTGTCGAAGGCTTAAATAAACTTAAAAACTCTGTGCATTTTATCTTGCTTAAGGCTGAATTATTCTAAAGTGTTGTGTCCTCTTTCTAGCATATCACTTGCAATTAGTTTGTGTTATCTAAAAGACGACATCCTGAGAAGACCAAAAAGATGAGCCGCGACAGAACTTGGCGAGCCAGCTTCAGGAGGGTCCAGGGGCATTCCGGCAGCCTGGGGCAGTCCAGCTCATCCCTCCAGACCGTAAATAACAGTGATCACGACTAAAAGGTAAGCAGAAACCTTTTATAATTTCTGCACGATCTGGAGGAGTGAGTCTGGATTTCCGCCCAAGTTGACAGGTGATATTTTTTAATTGCCTCTTACCCAAAAGAACCTGGACTAAGAAAATTGATAAGAGACTAAAAAAGATAAGATTGAAAATTATCAGGCCTTGTAGATAAAATGCTCAGAAGGTGTGTGTGTTCCCGGGAAAAAGAATGTCTATGTGAGTGAAAGGTCAGGAATGTTCATGAACTCTGGTGCGGAAAGAGTGCGTGGAGAACTAACCTGGATGCTTGGGGAATAATTGGTGTTGAAATTTGTTACTAACGTGCCGGCTGATAGCATGCGCTGTAGGGGTTAATTTAGGGGAGTATACTGACAAATAGATACAAGGTAATACAAGGTTATTTAAAGAGTTTAACAGAGACTGAAGTGAAATAAGTGAGAAAAAAGAGTTTAACAAGAGAATACGTGCAGAGAAAGCATAAGATAAGCGCCTGAGGGGGCGCAGTAGAAATACCATACGTGATAAAGAGATTTAAAAGTGCAAAGTGGCACAGCTGATAGTAAGTAAAAGAGCTCAATAAAGGACGTCATTTTTTAAGAAAAGAGAAAAACTATAAAAAATAAAATAAATGAAGAGTTAGTGCAGAATACATGAGAATTAATGAAGCAGAAAATAGTGCAGTAAGGCACCAGATACACGCTTGTGGGGCGTGGGAGAAGAATAAGTAATTAAGTACACAGTAATATGAGTTTTTTTATAAGAAAAGAAAAAGAGAATATTTTCAGTGCAAAGGCACATTAAGCTCACGAGGAGCTCAGTAAGTGAAAAAAGGTAGAAGAAAGTGCAGAAAGGCACAGGATACGCACGCGAGGCGCGGTAAGGCGTAGAAATAAATGAAATATTGTATGCTCAGAAAGGAGCTTGTGAAAATAATATATTAAGCACAGGATACGCACGCGAGGCGCGGTAAGGCGTAGAAATAAATGAAATATTGTATGCGCAGAAAGGAGCTGGTGAAAAATAATATATTAAGCACAGGATACGCACGCGAGGCGCGGTAAGGCGTAGAAGTAAATGAAATATTGTACGCTCAAAGAGGGCTTGTAAAAAAGTAATATATGAAGTTGCTGACAGCGCCGGAGAAGCTGTCTAACGTGAAGAAGAGATACATGCTTAAACAGAACACATTGGTGTTAAGTGAATAAAAAGGTTGTTTAAAGCCGCAGAGTGAAAAGTGGCAGAAGTCTAGATAGAGATATATAGAAAGTTGTTTTTAATAATTTTTGTGTATAAAGCTATTGAAAATTGTGTGTGGGAGAGTGGAGAGTAAGCGGGGAGGTGCAAGCAAAAAGCTGTGGGCTTGCAAGCTGGCTGACATACAAGATTAATGTGAAAGAGTACGAGGGGGAGGTATTTAGACCCAACAGGAGGACTTGGGAGGGGCATGACAGGCAGAGAGTAAAGTGTGAAACAGAGACAGTGAAGAAAAAGACAGGAGAAGAGTGCTATGTAAATACAGAAAAGGTAGATATTATTTCAAAGAGAGAAACCTAATAAACAAACATAGCAGAAAAAGAAAGAAGAAGCAGAAAGTTAAAAAATTAGAAGGAAAATAGAAGAAAGTCAAGAGCAAAGACATTAGGAAGTGTTAGGGTTGTAAGAGGATTAAATAAATAAAGTTGGTTATAAATCAAAAGAGTTAAAGCTTAGATTATAGTGAAAAAGCTGACAGACTGATCAATGCTTGGGACAGTCATTGATGGGAGACTTAAGTGATGATGAAATAATACTCCCAGAACATTACTTGACTGACGGAGACATCGAAACCCAGGGAATCAGGACACATTTTTGGCTGGAAAGGACCTATTTTGACAGGGTAGGAGCAGAACATTGGCAGGACGAACAAGAGATCAATCAGAAATTATGGCAGATTACTAAGGTAATCAATCTGAAGCAAAAGAAAGAACAATTCCCTCTAATTAATTGGGAGCTGCTGATAAGACGTCTGTGGCATCAGGGTTTAACCCCGTGGCTGGAGCTGCTTTGTGCTGACCCTAATAACGAACTTAGCATACCATTAAATCATTTAGTAACACTACCAACCGATCCAGGTGAAGAACTGTTTCCTAGGTTGACTCTGACTGTGGTCCCAAGGAAGGTTCGGTGGGAAACAGGTAAATTTTCATATTTAGTTAAAGAAAAAGAAGACGGGCATAGCAGTTGGAAATTTAATCCTTTTAAGGGTTTAAAATACAAAACAGGTGTTACAGCCAGCAAGTTATTGGTCTGGATCAGGACAGCCCCTGAGGGACTACCAGAACACCATAGAAACACCTCACATAGCGTTTGTCAGGGTTACATGGGTAACTCTCAAGGTCAAGGTCGGGAAAGTACCCCGCTAGACTTAGTACTAAGAAAATATCCAGGAAAACGCACTAAGGCCAACCAATGTATGAGAAAGTGGCACAAAAGGTCACATGGGGGCAGGCAATGGCCTTTGGTGGGATCATTTGATCCGGTGATGTGTGAAGCAGTTGCGGTAGAAATACAGAAAAAAGAAATTAAAGATCAGCAGAAGAACGTAAAAAACAACAAAAAACGCACTGAAGAAAAAGAAGTTTTGGCCTTGTTCAAGCAGGAAGCACAGAGGCTACAGCAGAAAAGAGAAAAAATGACAGAGGAAAGATCCAAAGAGACTAAAGCCAGTGCACCGAGCTGGGAAGCAGAGCCACCCCCATATAAACGTCATGATATGGGGAAGACAGCTGGACAATTTGTATTAGGAACTCGTGAAGAGGACCAAGGCATGGATGTGGAGGGCAAATTCACACTGACACTAAAAGCTCGAGAGCCACAAGGAGACAGGTCCTCAGTCTGTCAAATGGATCATACAAGGTCTCCAAGTCCGAAAGTAAGTGGTCGCACACCACGACCAGCAGGGGGGGCCACAAATAACAGTGACACGGAGGCAGATGAGGATAAAGAGAGAGACCTGAAGGCTCCACCTGCACATCGAGGTCCACTGAAAACCGTCCCCTCCCACCATAAGTCAGCCGACTGGACCTTCACAGGCTATAGAGGCTCCGAAGAGTGGCACAAGAGCTTCTGTGACACACTGGATCTGGCCAGAAGAGATAATGAAGAACTAGCTGAGCAACTTCGGCTAGCGAAAGAAAGAATACAAAGACATAGGGACGCCGAGGAAAGAAGAATATTACAACAATCGACGCCCAATCAAGGGAATCACATTATAGAGCCACCCACCCGAAAGATTTCTGGTGAGATCATCATTGAGACTGCAAAAGAGGCCCGACTCAGGCAAAGACAACAATGTGTAGCCAAAGACATAGCGGCTTTAGAACAGAATATAACCGACTGGATGGACTGCCTGGAACCAGTCAGTCGCACTCGATCTGGAAGACAGTATGGAGTCCTCACAGAAGAAGAGGAGGACGAAGACCTCATATGCCCATTGGTGGTTAGAAATGGTCATCATGTGTATACCCCATGGAGCTGGACAGACATGGTGGGGCTGGCCAACAGACTGCCAGACATCACCCAAGGAACTGGGAGATGGATAACTGCCTTAGAAGAAGGCACTGCAGGGGTAACCTTGTCTTTAGGTGACATAAAAGCCTTGCTAATGCATGTCATGGGAAAACATGACACTGAAGAATTAGCAGGAAAGGTTGGACTAACACAAATGATGGGCACAAATCAACATGATGAAGTCCCCTTTAATCGCTATAGAAACTCCATGTGGGAAGGACTGAGAAGAAAGTACCCTGAGGTCTTGGATCCCTCTAAATTGGATGATGAGGAGTGGACACCTGAAGAGTGCCCAAAGAAGTTCCTGCACCGATTCCAGAAGAGATGGGCGGAGGAAACAGGAAATGCATGGAACCATTCTCCAGCAACTGAAATCCTGTTTAAAATAACTGTAAAAAAGGCTCTACCAGATGAGGTTCAGAAAGCCCTAGATGGAGTTGTGGGACTATCAAAAATGAATTGGGCTTTATACTCTGAGCATATTTGTCACCATCTTGAAATCTACAAGAAAGAAAAACAAAAAGAAGAAGATGCAGCAAAATCCCTGACGAAAAAATTGGTGCAGATGCAGTTGGGAGAGCTAACCAAAGTCAAGAAAGAAAAAACAAAGACCCAGGCACCAATGATGACCCCTGTTCCTTCTGAGTCGGCAAGCACAGGCCCTACGGCAAACACTGCTGCCACCTTACAGGCACCTGTGGTAACAGCCACACAGAGCCCCCAAGGAGCAGCAGGGAGCACTGCTGCAGGAGAAGTCTCAGCACCAGTGGAGCAGCACTATCATTTACCATAGCACTGGCACACCCGGAAATGGACCCACCTACAGTCATGGGTGGAGAGGAGAGTCACGGAACTTTCAAGGTCAAAGAGGAGGGTGGCGAAGAGGATCTCGCCAACCTTCATTTGGAAGCAGATTCCAGAACTCAGCTCCCAGGAACAGTCAAGCGGGACCAACACCCCCAATAGGGGATCAACCCTCTAATGAGTGTTGGAGCTGTGGACAACCTGGACATCGAATGAGAAATTGTCCGGCCCGACCTTGGGTTGGACCCTCTGCCTATTGGCAATAGGGAGGCCTAGAGAAGACAGAGGGGGAAACGGTGGCATTGGCTATTTCGATGATACCTAAGGAAGAGCCAACCGTCACTGTTAATATACAAAACAGAGATTTCCCTTTCATGGTGGATACAGGGGCAACATACTCTTGCATAGGGAAAATGGGCGCTCATCTCCCCCTCTCTGGGTCTGTAATTAAGACCATCGGCTTCTCTGGGAAGACTCAAATAATACCGTTTACACGCCCACTTCCTGTAACGATTGCAGGAAAAACAATTGAAGCACCCCTGTTATACTCACAAAATACACCTGTGAATTTGCTGGGAAGAGACATTTTATGTAAGCTACAAACCCAGATAGTGTGTACCCATCAAGGACTGCAAATACACTTTCCTGACGAAGCACTCGCCAACATTATGGTGCTTATGGACATGGAAAACAAGGTCCGACCTGTGCAACCCATGGTATACTGGCTGAAGTTACAACCAGAAAATTCAAATCTTCAACTGGAATGGGAAAAATGGAAGCCCTGGGCAGAACAACACTATGAAGCAGTATGTACACCTAGTTTACCTTTACATGTCACCCTGATGTTCGACGCCAAACAAGAACAAACTGACTATGCATGCTGCTGGGATGCATTGATGAATCAACGGCTGTTTCACATAACCACCACAGAAATTTATTTAGGCCCCCAAGGGGCCACAGCTTCTGTCAAGCTAACTTCAGCTGAACAACAATGGTATCAAGTGCCGAATGCCACACCTCATGTGACCCTTTTAGTCTCAGAAAAGTACGAATCCCATGACCTAGGTCCAATGGTAAAGACAGCCTCAGAAGTTGAAGAATGGCAAAACATGGAAAGTCCACAAGTGCATCTGTCAAAAGACCAGCAGTTTATACGAATTAATTTAAAAGTAAATGATGAGGCTATAGCTCAAAAAGTGGAGCTCAATCCTAGACCAGAGGGACAGATGGTGTTATCGGCCCAACAAGAGAGATTGTTAGAGCAAATACCACCAGTGGTGTGGTCCAAAAGCAAAACGGATGTAGGACTAGTAAAAACAGCCTTACCAGTAAAAATAAAAGTAAAACCGGGAGCAAAACTGCCTCACCAAAGGCAGTATCCATTAAAACCTCAGGCTATTGAAGGCATAAAACCAGTAATCAAGGGACTAATGGCAGCTGGAGTTTTAATAAAAACTGCAAGCCCATGCAATACTCCTATCTATCCTATCCCTAAAAACAATACCAAAGAGTATCGGCTGGTACATGATCTGCGTCCTATCAATGCAATAATAGAAATGGATGCACCTATAGTACCTGATCCGCATACTATACTATCAAGCATTCCTGCTGGAGCAGAATGGTACACAGTAATAGATCTGTGTTCAGCCTATTTCAGTGTGCCTGTGCACCCAGACTCACAACATTTGTTTGCATTCACATTTCTGGGACAACAGCTAACGTATACACGGCTACCTCAGGGACTGAACCTGTCCCCAGTCATCTTTAACAAAGTCCTGGCTGAAGATTTACAACACCTTGACATACCCAGTACATTGGTGCAATATATGGATGATCTCCTTATTGCATCAGAGACTCAAGAACAGTGTGAAAAAGATTCATTAATTGTATTGCATGCATTGGCAGATGGAGGTCATAAAGTAAGTAAGGACAAATTGCAGTTCTGCAAACAACAAGTAGAATATGTAGAAGAATTTTTAGGTCCATATTTGAACTGTGATGAACTATCAAGTGTCCTGATCCGAACTGTATGTCCTCTGGTTGAACTAGCAGGTGTTCAACCCAAAAAAAGGGCTCTATTAGTCATTTAGTCTGTCAGGGGCTTTCCAAGGCCTTTTAGGTGCTTTCCCGCAGGCCACGTGCGGGGGCCTCAGGCCAGCTGCACGTGTGGCTGAGGCCACGTGCGGAGGGGGCCTCAGGCCAGCTGCACCTGTGGCTGAAGGTCTTTTAAAAAAATCAGTTGTAAATCCTTCATGTTTTAATGGGAGCATTTGTCACATTGAAATAATGGCCTAACACCTGCTTAGGGTTCACTAGAGGACGCTTCCAATAGAAAACCATGTCTTGGGAATGAAATAAATAAAAAAGTCGAAGGAGGAGCGATGCCCGCGGGTCTCCAATAAATAGACGAGCGCGGTTGTCATATTCAGTCTCTCTAGAGGACTCAGTTTGTCTAAGCTTTGTGTCGAAGGCTTAAATAAACTTAAAAACTCTGTGCATTTTATCTTGCTTAAGGCTGAATTATTCTAAAGTGTTGTGTCCTCTTTCTAGCATATCACTTGCAATTAGTTTGTGTTATCTAAAAGACGATATCCTGAGAAGACCAAAAAGACGAGCCGCGACAGAACTTGGCGAGCCAGCTTCAGGAGGGTCCAGGGGCATTCCGGCAGCCTGGGGCAGTCCAGCTCATCCCTCCAGACCGTAAATAACAGTGATCACGACTAAAAGGTAAGCAGAAACCTTTTATAACTTCTGCACGATCTGGAGGAGTGAGTCTGGATTTCCGCCCAAGTTGACAGGTGATATTTTTAATTGCCTCTTACCCAAAAGAACCTGGACTAAGAAAATTGATAAGAGACTAAAAAAAAGATAAGATTGAAAATTATCAGGCCTTGTAGATAAAATGCTCAGAAGGTGTGTGTGTTCCAGGGAAAAAGAATGTCTATGTGAGTGAAAGTTCAGGAATGTTCATGAACTCTGGTGCGGAAAGAGTGCGTGGAGAACTAACCTGGATGCTTGGGGAATAATTGGTGTTGAAATTCGTTACTAACGTGCCGGCTGATAGCATGCGCTGTAGGGGTTAATTTAGGGGAGTATACTGACAGATACAAGGTAATACAAGGTTATTTAAAGAGTTTAACAGAGACTGAAGTGAAATAAGTGAGAAAAAAGAGTTTAACAAGAGAATACGTGCAGAGAAAGCACAAGATAAGCGCCTGAGGGGGCGCAGTAGAAATACCGTACGTGATAAAGAGATTTAAAGAGAAAAGTGCAAAGAAGCACAGCTGACAGTAAGTAAAAGAGCTCAATAAAGGACGTCATTTTTTAAGAAAAGAGAAAAACTATAAAAAAATAATAAAATAAATAGAGAGTTAGTGCAGAATACATGAGAATTAATGAAGCAGAAAATAGTGCAGTAAGGCACCAAATACACGCTTGTGGGGCGTGGGAGAAGAATAAGTAATTAAGTACACAGTAATATGAGTTTTTTTATAAGAAAAGAAAAAGAGAATATTTTCAGTGCAAAGGCACATTAAGCTCACGAGGAGCTCAGTAAGTGAAAAAAAAAAGGCAGAAGAAAGTGCAGAAAGGCACAGGATACGCACGCGAGGCGCGGTAAGGCGTAGAAATAAATGAAATATTGTATGCTCAGAAAGGAGCTTGTGAAAATAATATATTAAGCACAGGATACGCACGCGAGGCGCGGTAAGGCGTAGAAATAAATGAAATATTGTATGCTCAGAAAGGAGCGGGTGAAAAATAATATATTAAGCACAGGATACGCACGCGAGGCGCGGTAAGGCGTAGAAGTAAATGAAATATTGCACGCTCAAAGAGGGCTTGTAAAAAAGTAATATATGAAGTTGCTGACAGCGCCGGAGAAGCTGTCTAACGTGAAGAAGAGATACATGCTTAAACAGAACACATTGGTGTTAAGTGAATAAAAAGGTTGTTTAAAGCCGCGGAGTGAAAAGTGGCAGAAGTCTAGATAGAGATATATAGAAAGTTGTTTTTAATAATTTTTGTGTATAAAGCTTTTGAAGATTGGTGTGTGGGAGAGTGGAGAGTAATCTGTGTAAAGCTGTGAGAACTTGCAGGCTGGCTGACATACAAGATTAATGTGAAAGAGTACGAGGGGGAGGTATTTAGACCCAACAGGAGGACTTGGGAGGTGCATGACAGGCAGAGAGGAAAGTGTGAAACAGACAGTGAAGAAAAGACAGGAGAAGAGTGCTATGTAAATACAGAGAAGGTAGATATTATTTCAAAGAGAGAAAACTAATAAACAAACATAGCAGAAAAAGACGAGAAGCAGAAAGTAAAAAAAAAAAAAAAAATTAAATTAGAAGGGAAATAGAAAGTCGGGAGCAAAGACATTAGGAGGTGTTAGGGTTGTAAGAGGATTAAATAAATAAAGTTGGTTATAAATCAAAAGAGATAAAGCTTAGATTATAGTGAAAAAGCTGACAGACTGATCAATGCTTGGGACAGTCATTGATGGGAGACTTAAGTGATGATGAAATAATACTCCCAGAACATTACTTCACTGACGGAGACATCGAAACCCAGGGAATCAGGACACATTTTTGGCTGGAAAGGACCTATTTTGACAGGGTAGGAGCAGAACATTGGCAGGACGAACAAGAGATCAATCAGAAATTATGGCAGATTACTAAGGTAATCAATCTGAAGCAAAAGAAAGAACAATTCCCTCTAATTAATTGGGAGCTGCTGATAAGACGTCTGTGGCATCAGGGTTTAACCCCGTGGCTGGAGCTGCTTTGTGCTGACCCTAATAAAGAACTTAGCATACCATTAAATCATTTAGTAACACTACCAACCGATCCAGGTGAAGAACTGTTTCCTAGGTTGACTCTGACTGTGGTCCCAAGGAAGGTTCGGTGGGAAACAGGTAAATTTTCATATTTAGTTAAAGAAAAAGAAGACGGGCATAGCAGTTGGAAATTTAATCCTTTTAAGGGTTTAAAATACAAAACAGGTGTTACAGCCAGCAAGTTATTGGTCTGGATCAGGACAGCCCCTGAGGGACTACCAGAACACCATAGAAACACCTCACATAGCGTTTGTCAGGGTTACATGGGTAACTCTCAAGGTCAAGGTCGGGAAAGTACCCCGCTAGACTTAGTACTAAGAAAATATCCAGGAAAACGCACTAAGGCCAACCAATGTATGAGAAAGTGGCACAAAAGGTCACATGGGGGCAGGCAATGGCCTTTGGTGGGATCATTTGATCCGGTGATGTGTGAAGCAGTTGTGGTAGAAATACAGAAAAAAGAAATTAAAGATCAGCAGAAGAACGTAAAAAACAACAAAAAACGCACCGAAGAAAAAGAAGTTTTGGCCTTGTTCAAGCAGGAAGCACAGAGGCTACAGCAGAAAAGAGAAAAAATGACAGAGGAAAGATCCAAAGAGACTAAAGCCAGTGCACCGAGCTGGGAAGCAGAGCCACCCCCATATAAACGTCATGATATGGGAAAGACAGCTGGACAATTTGTATTAGGAACTCGTGAAGAGGACCAAGGCATGGATGTGGAGGGCAAATTCACACTGACACTAAAAGCTCGAGAGCCACAAGGAGACAGGTCCTCAGTCTGTCAAATGGATCATACAAGGTCTCCAAGTGCGAAAGTAAGTGGTCGCACACCACGACCTTCACAGGCTATAGAGGCTCCGAAGAGTGGCACAAGAGCTTCTGTGACACACTGGATCTGGCCAGAAGAGATAATGAAGAACTAGCTGAGCAACTTCGGCTAGCGAAGGAAAGAATACAAAGACATAGGGACGCCGAGGAAAGAAGAATATTACAACAATCGACGCCCAATCAAGGGAATCACATTATAGAGCCACCCACCCGAAAAATTTCTGGTGAGATCATCGAGACTGCAAAAGAGGCCCGACTCAGGCAAAGACAACAATGTGTAGCCAAAGACATAGCGGCTTTAGAACAGAATATAACCGACTGGATGGACTGCCTGGAACCAGTCAGTCGCACTCGATCTGGAAGACAGTATGGAGTCCGCACAGAAGAAGAGGAGGACGAAGACCTCATATGCCCATTGGTGGTTAGAAATGGTCATCATGTGTATACCCCATGGAGCTGGACAGACATGGTGGGGCTGGCCAACAGACTGCCAGACATCACCCAAGGAGCTGGGAGATGGATAACTGCCTTAGAAGAAGGCACTGCAGGGGTAACCTTGTCTTTAGGTGACATAAAAGCCTTGCTAATGCATGTCATGGGAAAACATGACACTGAAGAATTAGCAGGAAAGGTTGGACTAACACAAATGATGGGCACAAATCAACATGATGAAGTCCCCTTTAATCGCTATAGAAACTCCATGTGGGAAGGACTGAGAAGAAAGTACCCTGAGGTCTTGGATCCCTCTAAATTGGATGATGAGGAGTGGACACCTGAAGAGTGCCCAAAGAAGTTCCTGCACCGATTCCAGAAGAGATGGGCGGAGGAAACAGGAAATGCATGGAACCATTCTCCAGCAACAGAAATCCTGTTTAAAATAACTGTAAAAAAGGCTCTACCAGATGAGGTTCAGAAAGCCCTAGATGGAGTCGTGGGACTATCGAAAATGAATTGGGCTTTATACTCTGAGCATATTTGTCACCATCTTGAAATCTACAAGAAAGAAAAACAAAAAGAAGAAGATGCAGCAAAATCCCTGACGAAAAAATTGGTGCAGATGCAGTTGGGAGAGCTAACCAAAGTCAAGAAAGAAAAAACAAAGACCCAGGCACCAATGATGACCCCTGTTCCTTCTGAGTCGGCAAGCCTAGGCCCTACGGCAAACACTGCTGCCACCATACAGGCACCTGTGGTAACAGCCACACAGAGCCCCCAAGGAGCAGCAGGGAGCACTGCTGCAGGAGAAGTCTCAGCACCAGTGGAGCATCACTATCACTACCATAGCACTGGCACACCCGGAAATGGACCCACCTACAGTCATGGGTGGAGAGGAGAGTCACGGAACTTTCAAGGTCAAAGAGGAGGGTGGCGAAGAGGATCTCGCCAACCTTCATTTGGAAACAGATTCCAAAACTCAGCTCCCAGGAACAGTCAAGCGGGACCGCCTATGGGACCAACACCCCCAATAGGGGATCAACCCTCTAATGAGTGTTGGAGCTGTGGACAACCTGGACATCGAATGAGAAATTGTCCGGCCCGGCCTTGGGTTGGACCCTCTGCCTATTGGCAATAGGGGGGCCTAGAGAAGACAGAGGGGGAAACGGTGGCATTGGCTATTTCAATGATACCTAAGGAAGAGCCAACCGTCACTGTTAATATACAAAACAGAGATTTCCCTTTCATGGTGGATACAGGGGCAACATACTCTTGCATAGGGAAAATGGGCGCTCATCTCCCCCTCTCTGGGTCTGTAATTAAGACCATCGGCTTCTCTGGGAAAACTCAAATAATACCTTTTACACGCCCACTTCCTGTAACGATTGCAGGAAAAACAATTGAAGCACCCCTGTTATACTCACAAAATACACCTGTGAATTTGCTGGGAAGAGACATTTTATGTAAGCTACAAACCCAGATAGTGTGTACCCATCAAGGACTGCAAATACACTTTCCCGACGAAGCACTCGCCAACATTATGGTGCTTATGGACATGGAAAACAAGGTCCGACCTGTGCAACCCATGGTATACTGGCTGAAGTTACAACCAGAAAATTCAAATCTTCAACTGCAATGGGAAAAATGGAAGCCCTGGGCCGAACAACACTATGAAGCAGTATATACACCTAGTTTACCTTTACATGTCACCCTGATGTTCGATGCCAAACAAGAACAAACTGACTATGCATGCTGCTGGGATGCATTGATGAATCAACGGCTGTTTCACATAACCACCACAGAAATTTATTTAGGCCCCCAAGGGGCCGCAGCTTCTGTCAAGCTAACTTCAGCTGAACAACAATGGTATCAAGTGCCGAATGCCATGCCTCATGTGACCCTTTTAGTCTCAGAAAAGTATGAATCCCATGACCTAGGTCCAATGGTAAAGACAGCCTCAGAAGTTGAAGAATGGCAAAACATGGAAAGTCCACAAGTACATCTGTCAAAAGACCAGCAGTTTATACGAATTAATTTAAAAGTAAATGATGAGGCTATAGCTCAAAAAGTGGAGCTCAATCCTAGACCAGAGGGACAGATGGTGTTATCGGCCCAACAAGAGAAATTGTTAGAGCAAATACCACCAGTGGTGTGGTCCAAAAGCAAAACGGATGTAGGACTAGTAAAAACAGCCTTACCAGTAAAAATAAAAGTAAAACCGGGAGCAAAACTGCCTCACCAAAGGCAGTATCCATTAAAACCTCAGGCTATTGAAGGCATAAAACCAGTAATTAAGGGACTAATGGCAGCTGGAGTTTTAATAAAAACTGCAAGCCCATGCAATACTCCTATCTATCCTATCCCTAAAAACAATACCAAAGAGTATCGGCTGGTACATGATCTGCGTCCTATCAATGCAATAATAGAAATGGATGCACCTATAGTACCTGATCCGCATACTATACTATCAAGCATCCCTGCTGAAGCAAAATGGTACACAGTAATCGATCTGTGTTCAGCCTATTTCAGTGTGCCTGTGCACCCAGACTCAACATTTGTTTGCATTCACATTTCTGGGACAACAGCTAACGTATACACGGCTACCTCAGGGACTGAACCTGTCCCCAGCCATCTTTAACAAAGTCCTGGCTGAAGATTTACAACACCTTGATATACCCAGTACATTGGTGCAATATATGGATGATCTCCTTATTGCATCAGAGACTCAAGAACAGTGTGAAAAAGATTCATTAATTGTATTGCATGCATTGGCAGATGGAGGTCATAAAGTAAGTAAGGACAAATTGCAGTTCTGCAAACAACAAGTAGAATACTTGGGAAGACAGTTGTGTGGGACCACGCGATGTATAGCCCCAAGCCAAGTGGAGGCTATAGTCAAGGCTCCCAAACCCCAAACAGTGGGACAGATGCTTTCATTCCTTGGGATGGCAGGGTACAGTCGGCCGTGGATTTGTGATTATGCTATAAAAACTGCACCTTTGCGTGCCATGATTAGAGCAGTGGGGCAAACAAGCAATGCAGCTCTCCTCGTCTGGACAGATCAGGCAACGGGAGCTTTTGAGGCCCTAAAAACAGACATGCAATCTGCTCCCGCGTTAGGTAACCCAGATTATGGGAAACCTTTCCATTTGTATGTTACTGAAAAAACTGGATATGCTTGTGCTGTACTAATGCAGGAAACAAATGAAGGAAAACAACCATTGGCCTATTATAGTACAAAGCTTGACAACATTGAAACAGGATTGCCACCATGCTATCAGGGTCTAGCAGCAGCTGCTTTTGCATTTCAAAAAGCATCATCCATAATCATGGGACATGCAGTAACGTTGTACACGTCGCATCAGTTACATGCCCTGCTAACCAGTCAACGTTTTGTCTTAACACAAGCTAGACGCACTGGATATGAAGTTGTGTTGTCCGCTCCAGAAATAACAATACAACGTTGTCACACGGTGAATCCCGCCACCAAATTGACCACACCGTTAGATGGTACTCCACATAACTGTGTGGCAGAGACAGAGAAATTTTTGAGAGCCAGAGAACATTTGTATAATCACGCCATAGATGCAGATCTAACCCTGTTCCTGGATGGCTCATGCTTTCGGGATGCTGCGGGATTGCATGCGGGTATGGGGATAGTTAAACTAAACACGGATGGCGAAACCTTTGAATTACTGGAGTCCCAAGGAATTGATCAGCCTTGTTCAGCCCAACTGGCAGAAATCAAAGCCTTAACTATGGCTTGCCAGATAGCTAAAGATCAACGTGTTAATATCTACACAGACTCAGCCTACGCTTATGGCGTATGTCATGTACATGCAAACATTTGGAAACAAAGGGGATTCCTGAGAGCAGATGGCACCCCTGTCACTCATGGAGAAGCGATTTCCCAACTGTTACAAGCTCTCCAATTACCGTCTGAGGTAGTCATCATTAAATGTGCAGGTCATCAAAAGAATAATAACATCATAGCTCAAGGTAACAACCTAGCAGATGACGCAGCTCGCAAAGGAGCACAAGGAGAAAATATGTTTCCCCTGCTAACCATCCAAGATTGTGCCCCACTGGTTTCACTTGACGCACTGATAGTGGCTCAAAGTAGGGCCAGTGGAGAAGAAAAACGAATGTGGGTTAAACGAGGCGCTATTGAGACACGCAGTCAGGGGCCAGCGGACAAGCTGTGGCGCAGTAGTCATGGACATTTTGTGTTACCCACCAATTTATTACGACATGCAATCATTTGGGCCCACGGACCCGATCATTGTTCGCGAGTCCAAATTATGAACAAACTAAAAGCTGTCTGGTGGTCACCATATATGGCAGCAACAGTGGACCGTTTGTTGAATGAGTGTGAGGTATGTGCACAGTACAATGTCCGGAAATCATTCACAGCCCCTTTAGCCCACATTCCGGTCCCTGATGGGCCATTCAGACATCTTATGATGGATTTCATAGACATGGGAGCTGAGGTGCAGTGGATTAATTACTTGTGGTATAATCAACAAAGATACCTGAACTGGACATTGGCAGCAGTAGGAGCCTTAACCGAACAACTGCACGCCACCTCGCTAATGACAATGCAAAATAGATTAGCTATTGAGATGATGATGGCTGATGAACAAGGAGTTTGTATTATGATCAAAGCCACCGAATGTTGCACAGCTATTCCCATGCGTACAGGGGAAGACGGAAATTTGACAGAGCTCTTAATCACACTTGAGGAGATGCAACAGGAACTGTTAAGTAACTCCATAGGAGGGAGAAACGAAACTGACGATTCTGGATACATTGTAGGGAATGGAATGAATATTGGCCCACTGTTTTCACTGTCTGGGACTCTAAGGAGAGGGTGGATATCATGGAAAGACTGGTTATACCAGATAGGTGTAATCTTGGCACTAACAGGGGTGGCGGTCTTGCTGGTAATATGTTGTGGTATTCCCTTGATAAAATTTCTGGTCAATAAATTGATTTCATCCACAGTAGGACAGCTCCCCCTGTTAGCCATCCGAGCCCTAGAAGAAAGCACAAACGAAACAGACAGAGAACCAGAATATATGGAAATGGATGAAATACCAATTATCCTCCCCGACAGCCCCAGCTCCCTAATATTGTGGCGTACACCCCAGATAGGGAGGACTGGGATGGACCGTGCTTGGTGATATTGTAGACGAGGAAGAAGACATGCACGCACATTTACATTCACACACATGCACCCACAAAAATGAGGGATAGGATAGACAATATCTGAAAGAATGACATGGAGCTGTAATAATGAACGTATATGTATATTACTAGGACACAGGAGTATGGCTGAGAGACCAGACTCCCCTGATCAGGGACCTATGCCTGATCTGCCTCTATCAAGTCTGATTGGACTCTCAGAACTGTTTGGAGAAGAGGATATACAGGAGGGATGGTCGAGACATGATTGGTCGCCACAGCCGCCTTCCATCCAGCAGCTAAACCAGTTGGCAACAGAAGGATCTTCATCGTTCCAGCACCTGGCGATGACGGCTTCACAGAATCTGCCTGCAGCAAGAGTCGGCCCGAGGACTCCACCATCACCTGAAAGACCCTTTGGACTCAGGAACAGCCATGGAGACAGTCACATGTGCCAGTGGCAACGATACCCTCCAGGGGAGGCAGCCAAGGTCGGCCATATGCAGCAACCGCCCGAGTGCATCCTAGACCCAATTCACTGCTAGGACCTGTCCCCAGCTTTCCACCCCAAAGGCAGGAGAGATATTCTGATCAGCCCAGTACCTCTGGAGGAGGATCAGCAGGGGTAGACCTTAGCCGAACTCACCCACCAGGACAGAGGGGAGCTTTGTACAGGCTGCTAAATGCCCAGAGTGTCCCACCCACTTGCCTGTGCGACATCAACAATACTCCCCCCACACACGAAATGCCTTCCCCCTTGTACTTCCTGTCCCCTGGACTGCACAACCTTAATCTGGTCATGGTCACCCCACAGGACATGGCAATCTTGGTTCGAGAGCTTCGTCTTCCACAAGAGTCTGTTCCAAAAACCTTGGAGCAGCTCCTGCCCCTCTCAAATCACATTCCCCATGAGCTATTTGAGGAAATCATGCCACAACTAAGTCAGACAGCTGCATACCTGTTCAGGATACACCGTGACAATGCCAACATCTCTTGTGCTCAGGAGGGCCTCCATACTCAACTGTGTGGTCTTCAGTCTAGTATGGACATGCTAGCCTGCATGATGGAGCATATGGAAAGGGAACAGCTAGGGCTGGCCACCACCACCCTGAATGTGGGCAAGAATTCTCTGGGGGCCCTGTACAACCTGGCCAAGCAGCACAAGGAGCTGGAAAGATCCATCAGAGAACTGCACGACTGTCTGAAAGCCAGAATTCCTGATCCTTCCCCCACTACCCCTGAAAGGCCAACCTCCCCATGTTCCCCAACTTCTCCCAAAACTTCAGATGCTGAGTAAATGCTGAGAAGCGCGGACTGACGTAATGGCACTGAACACGGACTATGATCTTGGTTCTTGAGTTTGAATTGCGGACTGGTTTCAGAAATCTGAGTGTAACTAAAAACAAAGGAGGATATATGTTAGTAACGAAAGTTGGGTAAATGTCTGTCCTTACCATCATCTGCGTAACACAGATAAAGCTAAATGCATACACATAGATATCACATTGCAAAGTTATAAAAAGGGGACCCTTACACGGCGTGTTTGTAGATTTAGTAGTAAAGATGCACCATAGGGACCCCTTTTTTCTTAAATTATAGCATGCCTCAAGAGACATGCATCGCCTAAATTTGGCGTCTGGCCAAAAAGGGCATTAGAAAACAAGCTGAAAAAGAAGAAAAACAAAGTGGAGAATGTTGAGAAATGGCCTATAATGAAAACCATTATATGATTGACTAAGGCAAATGACTTAAGGACGGACATGAAGGGAAACCATTTATTGTGTTTATCATTTAACTAGACATAGCTGCGCTAACCTTAGAATAGTTTCTTGATTGGTTGACTAAATAGTGGTAACGTAGGGGTTATTTGATGCATTTAAATAATAAATGTGTGACGCTTTAACAAAATAATATGTAGAACCAAGTATAATGGGTTGGAGCCTCTGGTTGAGTGAGTCAATAGATGCCAGAAGATGATTGGTTGCACTGATGTCAATGTGAAGCCTTTACTTTGCCATGATTAAGAGGTTGATGTAACTTGTTTTATGTGGCCATTTTAAGTGCCTTGAATTACACCAAAACTCAATGTTTGAATGTCACCTTGTGTTGATATAATCCAGCTAATTGCTCACCTTGTGCCTTAGTATGTAGGTTCACCTGCACTGCAATATATTTACCGTGTGAAGTATCACTGATATTCGTATCCGCACCAGAGTTATCAGTAACTCGAGTGATGTGTTTTTCTTTTTTATTGCAATGCACAAATGAGGATGTCTTGTCAGTAAACAACCCAAGACTATAGTTGATGTAATGGGACTCTTTCGAGTCTCAGAGGAGGGACTGTAGAAGAATTTTTAGGTCCATATTTGAACTGTGATGAACTATCAAGTGTCCTGATCCGAACTGTATGTCCTCTGGTTGAACTAGCAGGTGTTCAACCCAAAAAAAGGGCTCTATTAGTCATTTAGTCTGTCAGGGGCTTTCCAAGGCCTTTTAGGTGCTTTCCCGCAGGCCACGTGCGGGGGCCTCAGGCCAGCTGCACGTGTGGCTGAGGCCACGTGGGGAGGGGGCCTCAGGCCAGCTGCACGTGTGGCTGAGGCCACGTGCGGAGGGGGCCTCAGGCCAGCTGCACCTGTGGCTGAAGGTCTTTTAAAAAAATCAGTTGTAAATCCTTCATATTTTAATGGGAGCATTTGTCACATTGAAATAATGGCCTAACACCTGCTTAGGGTTCACTAGAGGACGCTTCCAATAGAAAACCATGTCTTGGGAATGAAATAAATAAAAAAGTCGAAGGAGGAGCGATGCCCGCGGGTCTCCAATAAATAGACGAGCGCGGTTGTCATATTCAGTCTCTCTAGAGGACTCAGTTTGTCTAAGCTTTGTGTCGAAGGCTTAAATAAACTTAAAAACTCTGTGCATTTTATCTTGCTTAAGGCTGAATTATTCTAAAGTGTTGTGTCCTCTTTCTAGCATATCACTTGCAATTAGTTTGTGTTATCTAAAAGACGACATCCTGAGAAGACCAAAAAGACGAGCCGCGACACCATCTTCAATGCTCTTACTAAGGAAAGAAGGTTGTTTGCCAAAATCTCGCAATACATGACCCCATCCATCCTCCCTTCAATATGGTGCAGTCGCCCTGTCCCCTTTGCAGAAGAGCACCCCCAGAGTATGATATTTCCACCCCCATGCTTCACAGTTGGGATGGTTTTCTTGGGATTGTTTTCATCCTCTAAACATGGTAAGTGGAGTTGATTCCAAAAAGCTCTATTCTGGTCCCATCTGACCACATGACCTTCTTCCATGCCTCCTCTGGATCTAGATGGTTAATGGTGAACTTCAAACGGGCCTGGACATGTGCTGGCTTGAGCAGGGGGACCTTGCTGCCCTGCAGGATTTTAAACCATGACAGCATCATGCGTTACTAATGTAATCTTTTTGACTGTGGTCCCAGCTCTCTTCAGATCACTGACCAGGTCCTCCTGTGTAGTTCTGAGCTTTCTCAGAATCATCATCCTTACCCCACAAAGTGAGATCTTGCATGGAATCCCAGACCGAGGGAGATTGACAGTCATCTTGTGTTTCTTCCACTTTTACCAAGCTGCTTGCCTGTTGTCCTGCAGTCCATCCCAGCCTTGTGCAGGTCTACAGTTTTGTCCCTGGTGTCCTTAGACAGCGCTTTGGTCTTGGCTATGGTGGACAGGTTGGAGTGTGATTGATTGAGTGTGTGAACAGGTGTCTTTTATACAGGTAACAAGTTCAAACAGGTGCAATTAATACAGGTAAAGAGTGCAGAATAAGAGGAATAGATACTTATTTGCAGCAGTAACATACAAATAAATTATAAAAAAAATAAATAAATAAATAAAAAAAAAATCATACATTGTGATTTCCGGATATTTTTAGATTATGTCTCTCACAGTGGACATGCACCTAAGATGAAAATTTCAGACCCCCCCATGATTTCTAAGTGGGAGAACTTGCAAAATGGCAGGGTGTTCAAATATTTTCCTCACTGTACGATATATATATATATATATATATATATATATATATATATATATATATATATATATATATATATATATATATATATATATATATATATATATATATATATATATATATATATATATATATATATTAACCTCTGTTGCTCAGTTAATAATCCTTTAGTGTCATTTCAAATAGAATAGGAATATTTATGGCACATTAATGCATCAACTTCTGAGTTTTCCTCCTTTTTGCAGAAGTTTTGGAGCTACTGATAATCTCCATTTTCAAATTCCAAACCACCTTAAAATCCTTACACATTTTTACTTCAAAATTCATTTATGATTACTGTACATTTTGAAGTAAAAAAAAAACAAACTTTTTTTACATTAGAAAACTATTTTAATTAAAAAAGATCCTTCAGAAATCTTTGATGTTCATCTGTAAATTAAAACCATACCTTAATTTAACATTATAAGGAACCTAGGGCATTTATTTTTAGACAAATAAAATAGCATGAAGAGTAATGTGTACATTTTTAGGTCTGGTAGAGTCATTCAACAAATGCTGAAATGTTTCTGATGTGGGACAAGAAATATATTTCTTAAAATATGAAGAAGTTTGAAAGAGTGCTGTGCTATTCTCCTTGATTACTTGATACTTAAAAAAAATTAAATAAAAAAAAATCTAAATTATTTGAAGTTGAGACTTTTCTTCTAGTTACAGCAATAACAATTAAAAAAAAAAACTGTAGCTTTATTTGGAAAAAATAAAAAAGGTTGAACAATTTCCAAATATAAAAAGTTCACAACAAAGTAAACCGCTAAGAGAACGACCACGCAGTCCCCAAAAATATGACTTAATAAAAAAGTGACTTAATAAACTCCCAAACCCAAAACAAAAACACCCTCTCTCTTTGGAGATTATTGGCAGCTTGCAAACCAACACAGCACATTACCGCCACCAACTGTTTGGGCATGGAACCTGACATATATTATCAAAAATAACCCGGAAATGTTCACCACGCGTAAGATTTCTGGTACTTTGCGATAACCTTTTATCACTGTACTAAACATCTTTCTTGCCTGCAGTGATACTACATCACTCCATATCTCAACTCTGTTCTTTGTGATTTTGACTATTCTGTACTTTTTCTAAACTTTAAGAAAAAAAAAATGTTGAACAGATTTTTAAAATGTCGACTTCAGATAAATAAATGTTTTTTCCTCCACCATGTTAAAATGACAAAAGGTTTTTCTGTATGCTATTACACCACACTGTTAACATTTATACTTTGTTTTGCTTTATCTGGTTGTCTGAGACTAAATAAACTGGTCTTATCTCTGCATGTAATGTCATGTGTGCAGACCTGTTCATTACAGAAAGTCATGGAATATGTTGTCACTTTTGTTAAAATTTGAATTACCATTATGTTTCCACAGCTTGCATCACTTACCTGAGGAAGTGAGTCCTTTGTCCACAAAAATAAAGTACTTCTATAATCATAACTAACAAATTAGTTTTTGTTAGGTGGCCACTATTTTGATACCCAAAGTGAATTTTGGCCATTCTGTTTTTTTGTTTGTTTATTATGTTTTCTGTAATGATCACTTGCACACAAATCTCACATTTACAGAACTGATGAAACAAGTTTTAGCATTAGCATCACTCAAGCTACATTTTTCCCTTTCAGTAATTGTGGTTTTAGTTTGTTGTTATTTTGTAGTTCTTTTCATACTTTGCCCATTTTGCAGGTGTCATGTTTCTCCCAGTTGGGAAGGTATGATTCATACATACACACTCTCTTGCAGGCGAGCACTAAATTCATGTGTGCAAGTCCACGAGATAATTGACCACAGATGCCATTGCTCTGAGACAGTTATAAAAAATGCCGAAGTGTGCTGCCAAATGTGTAAGCTGTCCAAATAAAGTCTATGTGTGAGAAACCCTGACAGTAAAACAGACTATGATGGAACAATTAATTTGTTGGCAGTTTCCTCGCTTGCGAGGATAGTGGGAAGGCCTTTTTTTTTTTTTTTTTTTTTAGTTTATTTTCTACAAGCCCTCTGGTGGCTGAAAAGTCCGATGCGGGATGCACAAGACCTGTTACACTTGGGGCAAATGAACACTTGAGTAGGCTGGGCTTGTGCTGCTGCCCGCTCTTTGTCTTTGACGCTTCTGGCGTGAGGCCTCACTTCTTTCTGTCTCAAACTTCAGGCTGGCGGATTTGATGCTGGAACGCCAGCTGAGTCTATCTGTAGCTAGATGCTGCCATGACTGATGCTGAATGCCTGCAAGGGAGAGCTGTTTCTTCAGCTGGTCCTTATAGCGCTTTTTGGGGGCCCCTTGGTTTCGTCTCCCTTCCTTGAGCTCGCCAAAGAGAATTAATTTTGGCATTCATGTATCATCCATCCTGGCTACGTGGCCTGCCCAACAAAGCTGTTGTTTGAGTATAATAGACTCCATGCTGGGCAATTTGGCTCTGGTAAGGATGTCCTCATTTGAGACGCAGTCCTGCCACTTGATCCCGAAGATGTTTCGGAGACAACGCTGATGAAAGCGTTCCAGTAATCTGATCTGCTGGCGATACAGAACCCAGGTTTCAGCTCCATACAGAAGGGTAGGGACCACAATGGCTCTGTAGACCTGCACTTTTGTGGAAAGGCGCAGTGCATGATTCTGCCAGACTTTCTTTGAGAGTCGACCAAAAGAACTGCTGGCCTTGGCAAGGCGACTGTCTAGGTCCTTGGCAACAGATGCGTCATTTGAGATAACACTACCGAGATACGTGAAGTGCTCTACTGCATTCAGGCTGGTACCCTCGATGTTGATTTGGGGTGGGGTATATGCTGTATGGGGGACCGGTTGATATAGCACTTCTGTCTTTCTCAGGCTGATGGTGAGGCCGAATGCTCTTGCTGCTTCAGCAAAACAGTTGACAATGTGCTGCAAGGCTTGCTCCGTATGGGCGACGAGGGCGCAGTCATCTGCGAAGAGCAGCTCCATGATTAGCTGTTCTGTGATCTTAGTGTGGGACAGAAGGCGCCGCAAGTTAAACAGACTTCCGTCGGTTCTGAAGCGGATATAGATGCCGTCTGTCAAGTCTTCTTTGGCCTCACGAAGCATCATGCTGAAGAAGATGGAGAACAGAGTGGGCGCGAGGATGCAACCTTGTTTGACGCCATTTGAGATGTGGAAGCTGCCGGACAGAGTCCCGTTGTACTTCACTTGTCCCATCTGGCCTTCATGCAGCTGGCGGATGATGGTGAGGAGCTTTGGAGGGCAGCCAAGGCGTGCAAGAATCTTCCACAATCCCTCACTACTGATCGTGTCAAAAGCCTTGGTTAGGTCTATGAAGGCTGCATAAAGGGCTATGTTTTGTTCTCTGCACTTCTCCTGGATCTGTCTCAGGACGAAGATCATGTCGGTGGTTCCCCTGTTGGCCCGAAATCCGCACTGACTCTCGGGAGAATTTTCATGCGCTATGGTAGGGGTAAGCCTGTTGAGCAGCACTCGAGCCAAAATCTTACCTGCTATTGAGAGGAGAGTGATGCCCCGGTAATTAGAACAGTCGGACTTGTCGCCCTTGTTCTTGTACAGGGAGACAATGACCGCATCCCGAAGGTCATGTGGAACCATTTCCTTTTCCCAGCAACTGGAGAAGAGAATCTGAAGCTTGTCGAGGACTGCCTCACCTCCATTTTGGTACACCTCTGCTGGGATGCCATCTATGCCAGGAGACTTCCCTGGATTCAGCTGCGTGGTGGCCTTTCGGATCTCTTCAAGTGTTGGGGGGGTCATCAAGTTCCCATTTCACCTCCACCTGGGGAATCTTCTCGATTGATGACTCTTGCACAGTGCGCTTGTCACTGAAGAGGTTTTCAAAGTGTTCTGACCAATGCTGCATAATGGTTTCCTTGTCCGTCAGAAGGGTGGAGCCATCTGAGGAGCGCAGGGGTGCTTGCACTTGATGTGCTGGCCCATGGATGGTCTTAAGGGCTTCATAAAAGGAGCGCATGTCTCCGGCATGTTGTTGTGTCTTCTCCGCAAAAGCTAGCCACCAGTCATTCTGCAGTATGCAGAGCTTGCTTTGCAGTGTGGAGCAGGCATTTCTGTAAGCTGTCTTGGCAGAGTGGTCATCAGGTTTAGCTAAAAAAGTCTTGTGGCATGCACGTTTCTTTTCTAGTAGTTCCTGGATCTGTGCATCAGACTCATCAAACCAGTCTTTATTTTTCCTGGCTGAGAAGCCCACTACTTCTGCTGCCGTCTCCTGAAGGATGGTCTTAACAATTAATTAACTTAATGGAAACACACCTGTCGATGGCGAACTTGCACGCATGCATTAAGAACCCATGCCAGAGACATTCTGACTCCCGTTCCCGCAACCCACATTTAGATAATATTTTAGAACGACACTTACCACTCTTCCTCTTATACTGAGTTACGATGCAGTAGGACACAATGTAGAGGACTGCAAACAGGAGGAAGCAAATCTGCAACAACGATAAAAAGCCACATAATGTACTAGAGACAGCAACTTCAACACCAAACACTGAGCAATTCTGAACACATTCAAAACTTCAGAGTATCAAACAAGGTTTAGCATTTTTGTTAACCAACTTTTCATTGACAATAGCTGCAGTACCGGGTTCTGACAGTACACCATGTCCAAAATTCAAGAAATCAAGTTTTCAAAAGGATCAAATCCATGGTCATTTCAAACATTTTGTACTGGTTCTAAGTTTCTAAAGTGACAAATCCAGCAAACACTGATGATTTAGCAGTACAGGTGTAATAAAACAGGGATTGTAATATGTTATATAATCATGATATTTAAGAAAATTGGTTTACAAGCATTTCTACTGAATTCTAGATTTATATGTGGTAAAACATGCAAATCTGTTTTCTAAGGTTTTTTTCATCATGTCCCACTTCTATGTGGGGCTGATGCCAATTTCACCGTGCTTAAATAATTTATTTCTCGAGGACATTTTTTGCATTACAAGCTAAATTATATAACGATAAGACACTGGATTTTTAGCAAGCAGCAGAACTGGATATCACAACAAAAATCACCATTTTGGGTTTTTTTTTGGTTTTTTTTTGTGTTGGGGGGGGGAATCACTGAGAATTAAGCATTTTTAGCATGATGAAATAAGTGATACAACCATTAACTGATTTTGGCATCAAACTGCAATTCAATAATGTCACAATGTCAATTGTTTCTTTTTTTTTTCAATATAATATTTTAGTTCATACTGACTGCTGAAATATGAAAAATAAACAATCATCAATAGAAAAGCCATCAATAACCAGTGGTTACAACATGGTCATATTAGCATACATGCTAATGCCAAGCAGTTCAACTCAAGACTAAAGCCATCAACCATAAATGCAAGCAACAGTCAGTTGAAACTTCAAGGTTTCATTCTTCAGCTAAAGGAAAACCCTGCATTTTAACAGAAAATGATGTATGTATGTGAAAAACAATAATAATTCAATCACTTCACTGCTTGAGCGATAGATATATTTACTGTCCCTGTTGGATTATGTGACAAATTTTCTAAAATAAGATTGAAAATATTATGAATGCAAGGGGAGACAAAACAACTTTTATTCATGAAACATATGAACCATTTTGTGAGCATATATATATATATATATATATATATATATATATATATATATATATATATATATATATATATATATATATATATATATATATATATATATATATATATATATATATATATATAAAATGGATGACATCAGTGTTTATCAAATTGTAAAACAACCAGGTGAATGGTCCAAGAAAAATGGTTCAGAAAGCACTAATGCAATAAATTAATTTGGATCTCCACATGCTCAAAACAAGCAGGATGTGCTTACAGGAAGATCACTTTCCACATTCCATCGTTCTACTGTGACAGCGACAGACGTAACTAATGTTAGAAGGTCCCACTCAGCACTTTGCTCCCTGTCAACATTTCACAAGTCATCATAACCAAGCTGTGAATATACGATGACTTGACCAGACACCAGCCACTTCAAAAAAACTGGTGTAAAAAGAACCATCAAGGCTCCTCATGCCACCTGACAAGTTGTCTATATGTTGTTACGTAGCACTGCACTACAGCAAAACAGGTTCTCTATCCACTAATGAAAAGAAATGTCATTACAGAGTGTGTGGTAACAGTGGCTCAAGTAAAGCTATGTCTCTGAAGGCGCACAAACAAGGTGCCCAGTTATGATAACACAAAGACACACCAGCTTTGGAAAAGATAAGATCATGGTGCAAACAAGATAAAACATCTCATTGCTACTTACATGTTCAATTTGTTTTATACTTGCTGTTAAGTGTTCAGCTCGTATTATCTTGCTATTATACATGTGAATAGACTGTGGAAATTTCTCAAACCCAAGTAAGATGAAGAAAAAAATTTAATAATAACAACAATAAAGCACACACAGTGTACAAATGAACAATCCAAACTTGTTTCTTTGCTAAATTAGCAAATTCATTCATTTATACATTTATCTACATGCCATACGATGTCTTTGTTAAAGAGCATAAGACAAAGTCTTTCAGCATGAAAGTACAGATTTTTAATGTGTGACAGCATCCTATATTGTAACTGAATCTCTGGTGTTCCTAACAAACCAAACCATGGGACATAATCTGGTAAAAATTCAGGGAGTTACGGATTATTGTAGTTGAGGATACACCTTCCGCAGTGCAAATAAATACACTGGGGGGCGCAATAGGGTCCCATCCAAGATGGCAGCCGCACTGATACGTCAACTTCAATAGGCAGCAGCAGTCCATGAGGCGTCTACACATATAATGTTTATGATCGGGACTGCCAAACATCTCTGACCAGTGGTGTCATGACTCCATAAACATTTCCAGGAGTCTCTCCATCACAAAGGAAACACAAATGCTAAGATCTTAAAAAACAATTCCAAAATCAGAAATACGTTTGTGATAAAATGGGGGGGGGGGGGGGAATCTGATTTGGTGTTGTAACTTTTCTGTTCCAAATGCATTAAAAAGGAGGACTGTGTTAAAAGAAAACTCTAAATCTAGACTCAACTCTCCCAAGTGCCTTTGGAAAACCGTAGCTGAACTTCCACATTTAAGAAAATCCTTTTCTATTCCTCTCCACCATGAAGCTGTGCAACTGGTGATTTAACAGACTAAAAATGCACTGTGTACAAGCGCTTCAATCACAGCGACAGAAGCAATCAAGGTTGACTGATGGTAACTCCTTCAGAGTTGTCATGAGTCTTTGTGGCTTCTCTCACTAGTTTTCTTCTTGCAGTGTCACTCTGTTTTTGAGAACTGCAAACAGATTTACCACACAGTAAATCGGTTTATTTTTCTTAGTGACTGGTGTAAATGAAGTCCAAAACATAGTCAAAACAAGGAAATGTTAATCTATCATCTAACGACATGTAAAAGAAAGTTTTTGTAAAAGTCATTTAGTTACATTATACAGTGATGAAAGTGGGCCATGGGGGGGGGGGGGGGTGAACTGAAATCTCAGAAGCATTCTGGTGCATTTTCAGGTCTATCCCCCCCCCCCCACAACAAATCTCCAAAATTTTTTGTTGGGTCAGGTCAATTTTTCCACCCCTAATTCTTTTCTCATTACTTGTATTGTGCTGCCAGCCTTTAATCCAAAAAACATACACTGTGGTTCAGAAAAGTATACAGTAAATGACAATTCAAAGAACTCAAGAATAATAATTCCCAGTATCAATCCAAATCAATCATCATAGTACAGAAACAGCATTAGTGAAGGTTACAAATTATCTTCTTATGGCCTCGGACAGTGGACTCATCTCTGTGCTTGTTCTGTTAGACCTCAGTGCTGCTTTTGATACTGTTGACCATAAAATTTTATTACAGAGATTAGAGCATGCCATAGGTATTAAAGGCACTGCGCTGCGGTGGTTTGAATCATATTTATCTAACAGATTACAATTTGTTCATGTAAATGGAGAATCTTCTTCACAGACTAAAGTTAATTATGGAGTTCCACAAGGTTCTGTGCTAGGACCAATTTTATTCACTTTATACATGCTTCCCTTAGGCAGTATTATTAGACAGTATTGCTTAAATTTTCATTGTTACGCAGATGATACCCAGCTTTATCTATCCATGAAGCCAGAGGACACACACCAATTAGCTAAACTGCAGGATTGTCTTACAGACATAAAGACATGGATGACCTCTAATTTCCTGCTTTTAAACTCAGATAAAACTGAAGTTATTGTACTTGGCCCCACAAATCTTAGAAACATGGTGTCTAACCAGATCCTTACTCTGGATGGCATTACCCTGACCTCTAGTAATACTGTGAGAAATCTTGGAGTCATTTTTGATCAGGATATGTCATTCAAAGCGCATATTAAACAAATATGTAGGACTGCTTTTTTGCATTTACGCAATATCTCTAAAATCAGAAAGGTCTTGTCTCAGAGTGATGCTGAAAAACTAATTCATGCATTTATTTCCTCTAGGCTGGACTATTGTAATTCATTATTATCAGGTTGTCCTAAAAGTTCCCTAAAAAGCCTTCAGTTAATTCAAAATGCTGCAGCTAGAGTACTGACGGGGACTAGAAGGAGAGAGCATATCTCACCCATATTGGCCTCTCTTCATTGGCTTCCTGTTAATTCTAGAATAGAATTAAAATTCTTCTTCTTACTTATAAGGTTTTGAATAATCAGGTCCCATCTTATCTTAGGGACCTCGTAGTACCATATCACACCAATAGAGCGCTTCGCTCTCAGACTGCAGGCTTACTTGTAGTTCCTAGGGTTTGTAAGAGTAGAATGGGAGGCAGAGCCTTCAGCTTTCAGGCTCCTCTCCTGTGGAACCAGCTCCCAATTCAGATCAGGGAGACAGACACCCTCTCTACTTTTAAGATTAGGCTTAAAACTTTCCTTTTTGCTAAAGCTTATAGTTAGGGCTGGATCAGGTGACCCTGAACCATCCCTTAGTTATGCTGCTATAGACGTAGACGGCTGGGGGGTTCCACTGCACCACTCTGCATTTAATCATTAGTGATCGATCTCTGCTCCCCTCCACAGCACATCTTTTTCCTGGTTCTCTCCCTCAGCCCCAACCAGTCCCAGCAGAAGACTGCCCCTCCCTGAGCCTGGTTCTGCTGGAGGTTTCTTCCTGTTAAAAGGGAGTTTTTCCTTCCCACTGTAGCCAAGTGCTTGCTCACAGGGGGTCGTTTTGACCGTTGGGGTTTTACATAATTATTGTATGGCCTTGCCTTACAATATAAAGCGCCTTGGGGCAACTGTTTGTTGTGATTTGGCGCTATATAAAAATTGATTGATTGATTGATTGATTGATCAAACAATAGGAGCATTTATGGCACATTAATGCAAATGCATATACACACACATATATATATATATACACACACACATACACACATATATATATATACACACACACGCACACACGCACACACTTATTAATGGGTGATTCTATGGTAACGGAATTATGACGACAGGAAAATCTGGCCATATTTTAGCTCCCCATTAAAAATGTGCTGCGATTGTAACTCCGTTACCATAGAATCGCCCTAACAGTTTCACAACTACGGAATCATTTTGAAAATTATAATGCACTTAAGTCCAACTGAGATTCCCAAGCCACATCCCCAACATGTTAAATTTTGTTATTTTTCAAAATTTAATTTATTAAATTAAATTTTTATTTATATTTACTACTATAGTGGTAAATATAAATCCTTTTTGCACGTGGTGAAAATCTCCAACTTTTTTCAGTACTGTACCTTAAACACAGGTCAACCCAACCTGAACTACTTGGTGACATATGAGCAAATGTGAGGCAAAAATAAGTTTTAGATTGCTGATAGTGCTTGTGGCTCCCATAAAGTTCAGACAGTATCTAGCAATCTACCACTTACAGTTGTACACATGCAGTGGGTCAAAGGGTCAAGTACAAGTTTCAATCACATACAAGCCACCCTTTCTCCTAAGTCCTTACCTGAACCAGACATTCTTACCCAAACATTAACCACAAGCTGAAATAGGTGAATGTTCTTTTATTCAAATCAGCTTACAATGGGGGGTGGAGGAAGATAATCAACAAGTGGTACATAAAATTTTAAAGACAGCAGCAATCAAGAATTGAACTACATGCCGAATGGTTAATTTGAAGACCAGTCTACCACTAAATTATATCAGCAACACTATTAAATGACTGCCTGCTGAATTTCGGTCATGACGACACAGACACACAGAAACAGTTTGTGCATGAGATATCTTCAATCAGCCAATACGTTCTGCACAAACACGACTGACTAAATTCCATTTCAATGTGCACATCTGTGATTGGCACTATAGGTATGTACAACCCCTGGCAATAATTATGGAATCACTGGCCTCGGAGGATGTTCATTCAGTTGTTTAATTTTGTAGAAAAAAAAGCAGATCACAGACATGACACAAAACTAAAGTCATTTCAAATGGGAACTTTCTGGCTTTAAGAATCACTATAAGAAATCAGGAAAAATAATTGTGGCAGTCAGTAACGGTTACTTTTTTAGACCAAGCAGAGGGAAAAAAATATGGACTCACTCAATTCTGAGGAATTAATTATGGAATCACCATGTAAATTTTCATCCCCAAAACTAACACCTGCATCAAATCAGATCTGCTCATTAGTCTGCATCTAAAAAAGGAGTGATCACACCTTGGGGAGCTGTTGCACCAAGTGGACTGAAATGAATTATGGCTCCAACATGAGAGATGTCAATTGAAACAAAGGAGAGGATTATCAAACTCTTAAAAGAGGGTAAATCATCACGCAATGTTGCAAAAGATGTTGGTTGTTCACAGTCAGCTGTGCCTAAACTCTGGACCAAATACAAACAACATGGGAAGGTTGCTGAAGGCAAACATACTGGTAGACCAAGGAAGACATCAAAGCATCAAGACAGAAAATTTAAAGCAATATGTCTCAAAAATCGAAAATGCACAACAAAACAAATGAGGAACAAATGGGAGGAAACTGGAGTCAACGTCTGTGACCGAACTGTAAGAAACCGCCTAAAGGAAATGGGATTTACATACAGAAAAGCTAAACGAAAGCCATCATTAACACCTAAACAGAAAAAAACAAGGTTACAATGGGCTAAGGAAAAGCAATCGTGGACTGTGGATGACTGGATGAAAGCCATATTCAGTGATGAATTTCGAATCTGCATTGGGCAAGGTGATGATGCTGGAACTTTTGTTTGGTGCCGTTCCAATGAGATTTATAAAGATGACTGCCTGAAGAGAACATGTAAATTTCCACAGTCACTGATGATATGGGGCTGCATGTCAGGTAAAGGCACTGGGAAGATGGCTGTCATTACATCATCAATAAATGCACAAGTGTACGTTGATATTTTGGACACTTTTCTTATCCCATCAATTGAAAGGATGTTTGGGGATGATGAAATCATTTTTCAAGATGATAATGCATCTTGCCATAGAGCGAAAACTGTGAAAACATTCCTTGCAAAAAGACACATAGGGTTAATGTCATGGCCTGCAAATAGTCCGGATCTTAACCCAATTGAAAATCTCTGGTGGAAGTTGAAGAAAATGTTCCATGACAAGGCTCCAACCTGCAAAACTGATCTGGCAACAGCAATCAGAGAAAGTTGGAGCCAGATTGATGAAGAGTACTGTTTGTCACTCATTAAGTCCATGCCTCAGAGACTGCAAGCTGTTATAAAAGCCAGAGGTGGTGCAACAAAATACTAGTGATGTGTTGGAGCGTTCTTTTGTTTTTCATGATACCATAATTTTTTCCTCAGAATTGAGTGATTCCATTTTTTTTTTTTTCCTCTGCTTGGTCTAAAAAAGTCACTGTTACTGACTGCCACAATTTTTTTTCCTGATTTCTTATAGTGTTTCTTAAAGCCAGAAAGTTGCCATTTGAAATGACTTTAGTTTTGTGTCATGTCTGTGATCTGCTTTTTTTCTACAAAATTAAACAACTGAATGAACATCCTCCGAGGCCGGTGATTCCATAATTTTTGCCAGGGGTTGTATTACATTTGCTATTCCATTCGATTCATAGTGTCTAACAACCTACAACAGTGTAGTTCAGTGTTCAGCAATTCAGCAGACATTTAGATGAACGTCGTACATCAATGGCGAACCCAATGTTCAAAATGAGCCCCACCCCAGAGCCAGATTAACATGAAATGAAAAGAAATCAAAAGACCTGTGACAATGTGAGGGAACAAAATACTTGTGCTTTTGTTGGGATGTGATCAGCCTTTAGACACTTAGCTTTTCTGATTCCAAATAGTTATTCAGTAGCCCAAAAAAGTTTTCCTTCCCCATAGTAAACTGTCATGATAACAACGAATTAGGATGTATTTCCTTGCAATATTTCTAACACAAACACTGATGGGCTTTGTGGCCATCAGACACAGGCTTTGGAAATGAGAGAAACTGACACAGCAACTTCAACCATACCCACATCTAATTTTCATCAAGCATGTGAGAACATTACTCTCTGCAACACACACACACACACACACACACACACACACACACACACACACACACGTCCAGCAGGTGGCAGACATTAGCACCAGACTTCAACCACTTTATTCTCATCATATAACCTGTTAAGTTAGAAATCTACAAGCTAAAAAGGTATTATTTCTTTTAAGTTATCATGTTAAACTGGAGGGCATGGACATATGTCCATCTATCTCTGTCTGTCCACTCACTATATTTTACAGGGTACATGCTTGCGCATTGGCAGCATAATGGCTTGGAGCACTGTGGACTCAGAGCAAGAGGGTCTCAGGATTGTTTCCTTCCTGGTCCTTTCTGTGTGAAGTTTGCATATTTTCAAGTGTGTCTGCATGAGCTCTCTCCTGGAGCTCCAATTTTGTCCCACTTCCAAAGACATACAGGTTAAGTGAACTGGAAACTTTAAATTGACCGAAGGCATCAGTGGGAGCGTGCAGGTGTTTGTCTATAGACACATCGGCCCTGCGACAGACTGACAGCCTGTCCAGGGTGTTTCAATAAAATGACTTTTATAGAAACCCAACAATCCCCACCACCACCCCATCCCCCAACACACACACACACACACACCTGTAACCCTTAATGGGAATAATAATAAAACAGTGGACATGAGACCGCAGCTCCAACACCACAAGAAGAGTTTGAAACTTGACAGTTTGTGGATTATTTCAAAACATTTTTTAACTTGCGTATCTTGCCATGCTAGGCCCTTAATGTGTGTTCAATCGTTTTAACATAACAAAATACATGCCACCACAAAATAATGTGAAACCGGGGTGAATAATCATGTCTGCTGCACTTAAACCTGTTAGTCTCCACTATAGGCACATTTCAACTAATTGCCACTGTGAGCCTGGCTGTATGGCCTTGTTGACAAACTGAAAACACTGAGCAATAATACGGACAAGAAATTTTAAAAGATAACGTCAATTAAGGTAAATAGGTCCCATATCAGCAAATAATACTGATGTAAAATACTGAGAAAAACAATATTGACACAAAAAGTGCCAAGTAATGCTGAGACAATGCAATTAATCAGCTGACTTACAGTTCTATTTATTTGTCTAAAATTATTCACACACAGTTTACGGACCATTCATAGACACGGACCATTCATAAACAAAAAATAAAAAGACCATTCACAGATACAAAAAAAAGATCATTCACAGACATATGAAGAATCAGTCATTATTTAATAAAACACAGCACTGTCACAGGCGATGGCCAGGTGATGACTGTGGACTGGTTTATGGCAGGTGATGCAGGGACATTCCATGGCAGCACATTTAATCCATTGTAACTGTGAATACTAAACTGATTTTCACACTTTTTTTTTCTGCAAACACTTCACATGTAGCTATGATACAAATGGTTTGTCGTATTTTAATATTCATATTGGGATTAACAGTAATAGAATATTCTGATATAGCCTAGACTGTAGACAGGTATTTTGCAAACACTGTAAACATACACATTATACATATACACACTAATATATGATAATGACGACAGATAGTAGTCAACTATTTTAGTAATTTGAAAAGACAATATATGATATGGCTATAAATATATATATATATATATATATATATATATATATATATATATATACACGAGGGCTGTCCGTAAAGTATAGGTCCTTTTTATTTTTTTCAAAAACTATATGGATTTCATTCATATGTTTTTACGTCAGACATATATATATATATGTATATATATATATATAAACAAAATACTGACTAACGAATACATTATATTTCTATATAAAACATAACAATAGATATGTCATAACACGTTTTCTCTCAGAAGTATGATTTGACTTCGTTCAGTAAGTCTGTCTATGAATTTTGCACTTTGTGTCTATGAATGGTCTTTTTTTTTGTTTTGTTTTGTCTATGAATGGTCCGTATCTATGACTCATCCGGTTACCTTCACACATCACCGTGATTTTTGGCAAAAGAAATGTACATTGATTATTTTAATTAACACTGAATTAAGAATATTCTGCGCGTTCTTTATTAAACTCTAAACCAAACCTGGTTAATAACGACAGAGGATATAAAGAATAAATGTGCTAAATATGCCACACACAAAAAAACACCTGGGTTTAAAACGTTCTGCGATCCTAAAACAGCTGAAGCTAGAAGCTAACGCTAGCTAACACGAACGCTGCTGTGCAGAGATGTTAGCGAGCTAGCAAAAGCAAGCAGCTCTTCCTCTGCAGGTTACTTACGATGTACTCTCGAACTTGGCTGTGAAAATTTTGTTCTCTGATAGTAACATTGTCTTCTTCCATTCTTCATATTGCATATACAAAAAAACTATCTCCAAACTCGCTACATACTAGCTCTTCATAAACACCACCAATAACTTCAACTTCTCCCCTCGACGTTAAACCGCTCTGAGTGGTTAAAAAACGCTCATTGCGTAAAAGAAAAAAAAAAACCGCCCCAAAATAAACTGCGTCATCATCACGCACCGGTTTGGGCGTGCACCGGAAGAAAATATCACGAAACGAAGATTGTGAACCATTGAACCATTCAACCATATGAAACAATTTAGCCTAAAAGCTTCATGAGCCGTGGTTGTTTGCCGCCGTCTTCTGGTTAAAATCTCGTATTACAAGTATAAAAAATAACTTTCCTGGAAATTATGATAAAATTATAAATTTCATGTTTTATTACATTGTATAAAAAATTAACATTTTAAATTTAAAATGCATTTTCAAAAAAAAATATTATTATTTAATCTGCCTTAGACTAATTTATTAATTTGCAGATAATTTGTCACAGCCCGTGCCTGGCCGTAATACAACCCCTGGCAAAAATTATGGAATCACCGGCCTCGGAGGATGTTCATTCAGTTGTTTAATTTTGTAGAAAAAAAGCAGATTCACAGACATGACACAAAACTAAAGTAATTTCAAATGGCAACTTTCTGGCTTTAAGAAACACTATAAGAAATCAAGAAAAAAAATTGTGGCAGTCAGTAACGGTGACTTTTTTAGACCAAGCAGAGGGAAAAAAAAATATGGAATCACTCAATTTTGAGGAAAAAAATATGGAATCATGAAAAACAAAAGAACGCTCCAACACATCACTAGTATTTTGTTGCACCACCTCTGGCTTTTATAACAGCTTGCAGTCTCTGAGGCATGGACTTAATGAGTGACAAACAGTACTCTTCATCAATCTGGCTCCAACGTTCTCTGATTGCTGTTGCCAGATCAGCTTTGCAGGTTGGAGCCTTGTCATGGACCATTTTCTTCAACTTCCACCAAAGATTTTCAATTGGATTCTGATCCGGACTATTTGCAGGCCATGACATTGACCCTATGTATCTTTTTGCAAGGAATGTTTTCACAGTTATTGCTCTATGGCAAGATACATTATCATCTTGAAAAATCATTTCATCATCCCCAAACATCCTTTCGATTGATGGGATAAGAAAAGTGTCCAAAATATCAACATAACTTGTGCATTTATTGATGATGTAATGACAGCCATCTCCCCAGTGCCTTTACCTGACATGCAGCCCCATATCATCAATGACTGTGGAAATTTACATGTTCTCTTCAGGCAGTCATCTTTATAAATCTCATTGGAACGGCACCAAACAAAAGTTCCAGCATCATCACCTTGCCCAATGCAGATTCGAGATTCATCACTGAATATGACTTTCATCCAGTCATCCACAGTCCACGATTGCTTTTCCTTAGCCCATTGCAACCTTTTTTTTTCTGTTTAGGTGTTAATGATAGCTTTCGTTTAGCTTTTCTGTATGTAAATCCCATTTCCTTTAGGCGGTTTCTTACAGTTCAGTCACAGACATTGACTCCAGTTTCCTCCCATTCGTTCCTCATTTGTTTTGTTGTGCATTTTTGATTTTTGAGACATATTGCTTTAAGTTTTCTGTCTTGACGCTTTGATGTCTTCCTTGGTCTACCAGTATGTTTGCCTTTAACAACCTTCCCATGTTGTTTGTATTTGGTCCAGAGTTTAGACATAGCTGACTGTGAACAACCAACATCTTTTGCAACATTGCATGATGATTTACCCTCTTTTAAGAGTTTGATAATCCTCTCCTTTGTTTCAACTGACATCTCTCGTGTTGGAGCCATGATTTATGTCAGTCCACTTGGTGCAACAGCTCTCCAAGGTGTGATCACTCCTTTTTAGATGCAGACTAACGAGCAGATCTGATTTGATGCAGGTGTTAGTTTTGGGGATGAAAATTTACAGGGTGATTCCATAATTTATTCCTCAGAATTGAGTGATTCCATATTTTTTTTCCCTCTGCTTGGTCTAAAAAAGTAACCGTTACTGACTGCCACAATTTTTTTTCCTGATTTCTTATAGTGTTTCTTAAAGCCAGAAAGTTGCCATTTGAAATGACTTTAGTTTTGTATCATGTCTGTAATCTGCTTTTTTTTTTTACAAAATTAAACAACTGAATGAACATCCTCTGAGGCCGGTGATTCCATAATTATTGCCAGGGGTTGTAAACGGACTGGAGACCAAGCATGGCCATCTGGCCCCATGTTTAGCAGCCATGGTTGAAGAAGAAGGAAATGTCTGAAGAAATCTGCTTCTGGTCAAAATGATAAAATATAAATAATAATAATAAATATTTTCTCTGGGGTTCTGTGGATGTGTATCCATTTTATTTGAGTGTTAAAACATACCTTCTGACAAACATTCCAAAAAAAATTGCTTACATCTCTGATTTAGTATATTTCTGTGCAGAAACAGTCTATTTGCATTTGTGTCCTACTTCAGTCGCCTGTCAGTACTAAGTGTGACGGGGCCCTTACCGTTATTCAGCTGCCACTGAGGTGTCACTACCTGCCAGTGCCACTAGAGGAATCCTGCCATCTCTTGTTCCTTCTTTAAAGAGTTGATACCAAAGGAGGTTTTTGTTTTGTTTTGTTTTGTTTGTACTGTGTCGAGATGCGGGAACAGCTGAGGAGGCGGTGTGGAGCGGTGATGCCAGGAAGTGGTGTACGAGATAGGAGCAAGGTGGAGCTGGGCGATGGAGGTGCAGAAGAAACAACAGTGTAGACTGGTACATGGTAACGCAGAAACATAAAAAGCAAAAAAGCTATAGTAGTCTATCTGATGGTGATACAGATTATGACGATGACAGCAGAGTAATGCGAGGCAAAGAGGAACCACAGGTAAAGCTGCAGTTTGTTTCTCCTGACTCAATCAACCTGTTAAAAGTACAACCCCAATTCCAATGAAGTTGGGATGTTGTGTAAAATGTAAATAAAAACAGAATACAATGATTTTCAAATCCTCTTCAACCTATATGCATATTCAATTGAATACTCCACAAAGACAAAATATTTAATGTTCAAGCTGGGACAGTGGTATGTTCACCACTGTGTTACATCACCTTTCCTTCTAACAACACTCAATAAGCATTTGGGAACTGAGGACACTAACTGTTGAAGCTTTGTAGGTGGAATTCTTTCCCATTCTTGCTTGATATACGACTTCAGTTGTTCAACAGTCCGGGGTCTCTGTTGTCGTATTTTGCGCTTCATAATGCTCCACATATTTTCAATGGGTGACAGGTCTGGACTGCAGACGAACCAGTCTAGTACCTGCACTCTTTTACTGCAAAGCCCCACAGTTGTAGCACGTGCAGAATGTGGCTTGGCATTGTCTTACTGAAATAAGCAGGGACGTCCCTGAAAAAGACATTACGTGGATGGCAGCATGTGTTGCTCCAAAACCTGGAAGTACCTTTCAGCATTGATGGTGCCATCACAGATGTGGAAGTTGCCCATGCCATGGGCACTAAACACATTCCCATACTATCACTATCAGATGCTGGCTTTTGAACTTTGCGCTGGTAACAATCTGGATGGTTTATTTCCTCTTTTGTCCAGAGGACACAACGTCCATGATTTCCAAAAACAATTTGAAATGTGGACTCGTTGTGTGGGCCACCAGAAGAGGAGGTACTGCTGGCCCACCACCAGAGGGCGCCCTGCCTGAAGTGCGGGCTTCAGGCACAAGAGGGCACTGCCGCCACGGACACAGCCGGGGGTGACAGCTGTCACTCATTATCTCATGACAGCTGTCACCCATCTACACTTCATCATACTACTCCATAAAACCCGGACGTCATCTTCACCTCATTGCCGAGATATCATCTACCTGTGAAGGTAATATTCTCTGCTGTGTCTGAACTTAACACTGACTTTATAGTCTGAACTTCTTTGCAGCTGTTTTCCTGTGGGTGTTGCCTTATCTGTGGGATTGGCGTTTTGGTGTGATCAGCGACGGCTTCGCTTCACACCCCAACCAGATAAGTGGTCAGACAGGAGCTGCATGAGTGTGTGATTAGAGGTGGAGGTGACTTTCCACCTTCTGACTGTATTTTTTACTGGGTGTGCACACCCACATCTCACTGTTTGTGCTCCTCGCCAGCAGTACCAGATCCGACAGTCGGGGACGGTGATCACCTGGGAATTCGGGACTTGGTGGCTCCAGTATTCACCAGGTTCGGTGGTGGCGGAAATCGTGTGGTTCCGGCTCTTCTCAGGACAGATGTCTTCTATCCTCGAGCCTGCCCACACGTCACCTTTGTGTATTGACTGCTATCAGATTCTGAGATTGTCTGTATATTCGTTGTGCACATTCACAACATTAAATTGTTACCTTTTGGCTCATCTATTGACCGTTGATTTGCGCCCCCTGTTGTGGGTCCGTGTCACTACACTTTCCCCAACAGGATATCTCGGCCAACGTCATGGATCCCGAGGGGCGTCAACCATCTGTTGGACAGCCAATAGAAGAGCAGGGTGCGCAGGCGTCGGCTGGAGGCGTGATTGGTGAGTTGCAGCACATCCTCACTGCCTTTACCGCTCGGATGGACCTGATGACCGAGCAAAATGTCATCCTTAATCGCAGGATGGAGGCTCTCACCGCACAGGTGGAAGCGCGCGCTCAGGGCGCTGCTGCAGCTCCTCCTCCTGCCAACCCGGTGCCGAATACAGACATTCCACTGGTCATTCAACGACACCCCCCACCATCCCCTGAAGCATACATAAGCCCCCCAGAGCCGTACGGAGGTTGTGTGGAGACGTGCGCGGACTTTCTTATGCAGTGTTCACTCGTTTTTGCACAACGTCCCGTGATGTACGCGTCTGACGCCAGCAAGGTGGCTTACGTGATTAATTTGCTTCGAGGTGAGGCACGAGCTTGGGCTACAGCACTTTGGGAACAAAGTTCACGGCTCCTCGCCTCTTATACTGGGTTTGTGAGGGAGCTCAGAACTGTTTTTGATCACCCTAACAGAGGCGAAACCGCGTCTACCGTGCTGCTGTCAATGAGACAGGGGCACCGGAGCGCAGCTGAATATGCAGTCTACTTCCGCATCACGGCTGCGAGATCCGGCTGGAATATGACTGCGCTCCGCGCTGCCTTCATAAACGGACTGTCGTCGGTCCTGAAGGAGCACCTGGTGGCTAAGGAGGAACCGCGGGATTTGGCTGAGCTTATCGATTTGGTTATACGATTGGACAATCGGTTAGAAGAACACCGACGGGAGCGAGGCGAAGGGCGTGGTCAGGCACAAGCCGTCCCTCTTCCTCCCGGGTCCGAAAGGGAGCCGTCTTCCCCACGCTCCACAGCCACAGCGCTCCGTGTGGCTACAGCTCCCCCTGCTGACGGTGCTAGGGACACGAGCAGGGCCACATTCAGACAGAGGAGGCTGGTCCGCGGGGAGTGTTTTGTCTGCGGCTCGAGTGAGCATCAGCAGAGAGACTGCCTCAAATGGTCAAAACACAAACGCCCGCCCTTAGAGACTGGGCTGAGGGGGGGTCAAAACATTCACGTGGGTCATACACATCTGTCAACATGACTCCCAGTTAAAATCCTGAGCGGGGATTTAACCCTTCAAGCCCCAGCACTGGTGGACACGGGGTCAGAAAGGAATCTGCTGGATAGCAGATGGGCAAGGGAGGTAGGGCTCCCTCTGGTGGCGCTTTCTTCGCCAGTGAAGGTGCGAGCACTAGATGGCACTCTTCTCCCATTTATCACACACAAGACACTACCTGTAACCCTGGTAGTGTCTGGGAATCACCGGGAGGAAATTGAGTTTTTTGTAACTCCTTCTACCTCCCGCGTGATTTTGGGCTTCCCATGGATGATTAAACACAATCCCCGGATTGATTGGCCGTCTGGGGTTGTGACTCAGTGGAGCGAAACCTGCCACCGGAAGTGTTTAGGATCCTCGGTTCCTCCCGGTGTAAATGCTAATGAGGAGGTTAAAGTCCCTCCCAATCTGACGGTGGTGCTGGTTGAGTACCACGACCTTGCTGATGTCTTCAGCAAGGATCTGGCGCTCACCCTTCCCCGCACCGTCCGTACGATTGTGCCATTGATTTGGTCCCGGGCGCTGAGTACCCGTCCAGCAGGCTGTACAACCTCTCACGTCCTGAGCGCGAATCAATGGAGACCTACATCCGGGACTCATTAGCTGCCGGGCTGATCCAGAATTCCACCTCCCCGATGGGTGCAGGTTTCTTTTTTGTGGGCAAGAAAGACGGCGGACTCTGTCCATGCATTGATTACAGGGGGCTGAACGACATAACGGTTCGTAATCGATACCCTTTACCCCTGTTGGATTCAGTGTTCATGCCCCTGCATGGAGCCCAAATTTTCACCAAACTGGACCTTAGGAATGCGTATCACCTGGTTCGGATCCGGAAGGGAGATGAATGGAAGACGGAATTTAACACGCCATTAGGTCATTTTGAGTACCCGGTCATGACGTTCGGCCTCACTAACGCCCCCGCGACGTTCCAAGCATTGGTAAACGACGTCTTGCGGGACTTCCTGCACCGATTCGTCTTCGTATATCTGGATGACATACTCATCTTTTCCCCGGACCCTGAGACTCATGTCCAGCATGTACGTCAGGTCCTGCAGCGGTTGTTGGAGAACCGGCTGTTTGTGAAGGGCGAGAACTGTGAGTTCCACCGCACCTCTTTGTCCTTCCTGGGGTTCATCATCTCCTCCAACTCCTTCGCCCCTGATCCGGCCAAGGTTGCGGCGGTGAGAGATTGGCCCCAACCAACAAGCCGCAGGAAGCTGCAACAGTTCCTCGGCTTTGCAAATTTCTACAGGAGGTTCATTAAGGGCTACAGTCAGGTAGTTAGCCCCCTGACAGCCCTGACCTCTCCAAAAGTCCCCTTCACCTGGTCGGATCGGTGCGAAGCCGCGTTCAAGGAGTTGAAACGCCGGTTCTCGTCTGCACCAGTTCTGGTGCAGTCCGACCCTAGCCGCCAGTTTGTGGTTGAAGTGGAAGCCTCTGACTCAGGGATAGGAGCCGTGCTTGTTGTGTGGGCCGCCAGAAGAGGAGGTACTGCTGGCCCACCACCAGAGGGCACCCTGCCTGAAGTGCGGGCTTCAGGCACGAGAGGGCGCTGCTGCCTCACAGGAACAGCCAAGGTGACAGCTGTCACTCATCAACTATGACAGCTGTCACCGATCATCTGCACTTCACCCCGGATAAAAGCAGGATGACACCTCCACCACATCGCCGAGATATCATTCTTCTACGGAGGTAATACTCTCAGCCTGAATATTCCGATATTGATTCCAGTAGATACATTGTTGCAGCTGTCTCCCCGGAGGACCGGCGTGGGCCGCGACTGCTTCGCTCTGCTTTCCGCCAGATAAGTGAATAGACAGACGCTGCACGACTGTGTGTTAGAGGTGGAGGTGGAATTCCCACCGTTGTTGTTACTGGGTGTACACACACCCACACTTGACTGTCTTTGCTCTTCGCTAGCAGTACCAGATCCGACACGCGGAGACGGTGGCCACCTGAGGGACTCGGGACCTGGCGGCTCCAGTATCCTTCGCGTTCGGTGGCGGAGGAAATCGTGTGGTTCCGTTTCTTCTCTAGATGGACGTCTCCTATCGTCGAGCCTGCCCACACGACACCTTTATCCATTGACTTTGTATTTATTCTATAATCTGCTGTGTGTGGTTGTGGCCTTCACAACAGTAAAGTGTTCAAATTTAACTCCTTCTATTGTCCGTTCATTTACGCCCCCTGTTGTGGGTCCGTGTCACTACACTTTCACAACAGTGCTATCCCAGAGCGGAGAGACCGATAAGGTTCTTCACCCGTGTGCCTACTTTTCTCGCAGGTTGACCCCTGCTGAACGGAACTATGACGTCGGCAATCAGGAACTCCTTGCGGTGAAAGAGGCTCTTGAGGAGTGGAGACACCTGTTGGAGGGAGCGTCTGTGCCGTTCACGGTTTTCACTAACCATCGGAACCTGGAGTATATCAGGACCGCCAGGCGGCTGAACCCCAGGCAAGCCCGCTGGTCACTGTTCTTCGGACGTTTTGACTTCTGGATCACCTATCGCCCCGGGACCAAGAACCAGAGATCGGATGCCTTGTCCCGGGTACATGAAGACGAAGTCAAAACTGAGCTGTCAGATCCACCGGAGCCCATCATTCCGGAGTCCACTATCGTGGCCACCCTCTCCTGGGACGTGGAGAAGACCGTCCGGGAGGCCCTGGCACGGATCCCGGAACTGGGCCAAAGAACCGACTGTACATCCCACCAGAGGCCAGAGCTGCAGTATTGGATTTCTTTCACGGTTCCAAGCTCTCCTGTCATCCAGGGGTGCGAAGGACCGTGGCAGTTGTCCGGCAGCGCTTCTGGTGGGCGTCTATGGAGGCCGACGTCCGGGAGTATATCCAGGCCTGCACCACCTGTGCCAGGGGCAAGGCAGACCACAAAAGGTCCCAAGGCCTTCTCCAGTCGCTTCCTGTGCCTCATCACCCCTGGTCCCATATCGGCTTGGATTTCATCACAGGCCTCCCGCCGTCCCAGGGCAACACCACCATCCTCACAATAGTGGACCGATTCTCCAAGGCGGCCCACTTCGTGGCCCTCCCGAAGCTCCCAACGGCCCAGAAGACAGCAGACCTCCTGGTCCACCACGTCGTCCGTCTGCATGGGATACCAACTGACGTTAGTCTCGGATCGTGGTCCCCAGTTTTCCTCTCAAGTCTGGAGGAGTTTCTGCAGAGAACTGGGGGCCACCGTGAGCCTCTCGTCCGGGTACCACCCACAGACGAACGGACAGGCAGAACGGGCCAACCAAGAGTTGGAACAGACCCTCCGCTGTGTGACATCCGCGCACCCGACGGCCTAGAGTAACCATCTGGCCTGGATCGAGTATGCACATAACAGCCAGGTGTCTTCTGCCACCGGCCCTCTTCCCATTGAGGTGTGTCTGGGGTACCAGCCCCCATTGTTTCCCGTGGTGGAGGGACAGGGCGGTGTGCCCTCGGTCCAGGCCCACCTGCGGAGGTGCCGTCGGGTGTGGCGCACTGCCCGTTCTGCCTTGTTAAAGGCCCGGACGAGGCCTAAGGCCCATGCAGACCGCCGGTGGTCCCCGGCCCCTGCATACCAGCCCGGGCAGGAGGTGTGGTTATCAACAAAGGACATCCCCCTCCAAGTGGACTCTCCTAAGTTGAAAGACAGGTACATTGGACCATTTAAAATCCTCAAGATCCACAGCCCTGCCGCAGTGAAGCTCCAACTCCCGGCTTCACTGGGGATCCATCCGGTTTTCCATGTGTCCAGACTGAAACCACACCACACCTCACCCCTCTGTGCTCCCGGTCCGGTGCCGCCTCCTGCCCGGATCATTGACGGGGAGCCGGCTTGGACAGTGCGCCGGCTCCTGGACGTCCGTCGAATGGGCCAGGGGTTCCAGTATTTGGTGGACTGAGAGGGGTATGGACCCGAAGAATGCACCTGGGTGAAGAGGAGCTTCATCCTGGACCCGGCCCTCCTGGCCGATTTCTACTGCCGACACCCGGATAAACCTGGTCGGGCACCAGGAGGCGCCCGTTGAAGGGGGGGGTCCTGTTGTGTGGGCCGCCAGAAGAGGAGGTACTGCTGGCCCACCACCAGAGGGCGCCCTGCCTGAAGTGCGGGCTTCAGGCACGAGAGGGCGCTGCCGCCACGGACACAGCCGGGGGTGACAGCTGTCACTCATTATCTCATGACAGCTGTCACCCATCTACACTTCATCATACTACTCCATAAAACCCGGACGTCATCTCCACCTCATTGCCGAGATATCATCTACCTGTGAAGGTAATATTCTCTGCTGTATCTGAACTTAACACTGACTTTATAGTCTGAACTTCTTTGCAGCCATTTTCCTGTGGGTGTTGCCTTATCTGTGGGATTGGCGTTTTGGTGTGATCAGCGACGGCTTCGCTTCACACCCCAACCAGATAAGTGGTCAGACAGGAGCTGCACGAGTGTGTGATTAGAGGTGGAGGTGACTTTCCACCTTCTGACTGTATTTGTTACTGGGTGTGCACACACCCACATCTCACTGTTTGTGCTCCTCGCCAGCAGTACCAGATCCGACAGTCGGGGACGGTGATCACCTGGGAATTCGGGACTTGGCGGCTCCAGTATTCACCAGGTTCGGTGGTGGCGGAAATCGTGTGGTTCCGGCTCTTCTCAGGACAGACGTCTTCTATCCTCGAGCCTGCCCACACGTCACCTTTGTGTATTGACTGCTATCAGATTCTGAGATTGTCTGTATATTCGTTGTGCACATTCACAACATTAAATTGTTACCTTTTGGCTCATCTATTGACCTTTCATTTGCGCCCCGTGTCACTACACTTTCCCCAACACTCATCAGACCACAGCACACTTTTCCACTTTGCGTCTGTCCATTTCAAATGAGCTCGGACCCAGAGAAGGTGGCGGCGTTTCTGGATGTTGTTGATGTATGGCTTTCATTTCTGCATGGTAGAGTTTTAACTTGCACTTGTAGATGTAGCGACGAACTGTGTTAACTGACAATGGTTTTCTGAAGTGTTCCTGAGCCCACGCAGTAAGATCCTTTACACAATGATATTGGTTTTTAATGCAGTGCCGCCTGAGGGATCGAAGGTCACGGGCATTCAATGTTAGTTTTTGGCCTTGCCGCTTATGTGTAGAAAGTTCTCCAGATTCTCTGAATCTTCTGATTATATTATGGACTGTAGATGATGGAATCCCTAAATTCCTTGCAATGTAATGTTGAGAAACATTGTTCTTAAACTGTTGGACTATTTTTTCATGCAGTTGTTCACGAAGTGGTGATCCTCGCCCCATCTTTGCTTGTGAACAGCTGTGTTGTGGGCTGGGGTGTTTGGCTGGCTTGGTTTTTGTTTTCTGTTTCTCCCACCAGGTGGTATGCATTCAGGACTGAGTAGCTGAGCATTGGGACCTCACCCTGAACACCTGAGGCTTGTCATCAGGACTCACAGCTGTGGTGTATTTTGTCTTGATCAGAGATTGCTGCATTTAAACCTTGAATGCACAGTGTGTGATTGCCAGAGACTCGACCTTGTGAGCAGACATGTGAGATCGACGTCAGGAGAACAATCTCACCATCACGGAAGCAGAGACCACTCCAGGTTTGACGCCACAGTCTGTGAAGGAGGATTGGGTGAGGTCTCACACTCTTCAGCACACTTCCTGAGGTAATTTGGTTCTGGTGACTTTTATGAAGTAATGACAGTGGATTTGGTGTCCCTCACACCTTGTTGTATTGAGCTGTCACGTTATGCTAATTGTCTAATCAGCTTCTGCTGCAGTGGAGATTTGAACTGAGTTGTTCCGTGCCTGCAGGGTGAGAAGCTGATGTATAGATTTAAGCCAGGAAGTGTTTGCTGATTGCGTGCACCTTTGAGTTGTCTCTCTGTGTGGAGTTGGACTCACCTCCATGTTTTCTTTCTTCACAGACTTGGTTTGTCGCGGCCACCTGGGGGGTGTCGGCGGGGTCCCTGGGTCCGAACTGCTGTGGCTCCGGACCGTTTGCGCTGTTGAGAGTGCGCTGTGTTTCCACCTCACCAGACCGCGGACTTTTTAGTTGTTAGCACTTCACCCACTGTTATGTTTATTAATTTTGTTATCTTTTGAACTGTGCTCTGCTTATTTTATGCTGGGTCCTGTCAAACGCTGGGTCGGTGCTCCGACCGCGTCCGAAACATAACAAGCTGAGCCTTTTGGGGATGCTCCTTTGGTACCCAGTCATGACACTCACCTGTTTCCAGTTTGGTGTTCTTTGAGCATTCATCAACTTTCCCAGTCTTTTGTTGCCCCCTCCCAACTTTTTTGAAATGTGTTGCAGGCATCCATTTCAAAATGAGCAAATATTTGCACAAAACAATAAAGTTTATCAGATTGAACATTAAATGTCTTGTCTTTGTGGTGTATTCAATTGAATATAGGTTGAAGAGGATTTGCAAATCATTGTATTCTGTTTTTATTTATATTTTACACAACATCCCAACTTCATTGGAATTGGGGTTGTACCTAAAAAGTATTGACAGCATTTCACTTTTTCTACATTTTGTTTTGTTACAGCCTTAATGCAAAATGGATGAAATTCATTTTTTCCTCAAAATTCTACATAAAATACTCCATAATGACAATGTGAAAAGCTTTTTTTTTCTTTTTTTTTTTTTAGGTTTTTGCAAATTTATTAAAAATTTAAAAAGTAAGAAATCACACGTCCATAAGTATTCTGTTGTGTGGGCCGCTGAAGAGGAGGTACTGCTGGCCCACCACCACCAGAGGGCGCCCTGCCTGGAGTGCGGGCTCCAGGCACCAGAGGGCGCTGCCACCTTATGGGAGCAGCCTGGGTGACAGCTGTCACCCATCACTGGACACAGCTGTTCCACTCAGCACGGAGGTATATCAGTAGGACGGCGTCTCCACCTCAGTGCCGAGATATCGCCTTAAGATAAAGGTAACGTTCTCTGCTGTACTTCGTACATTATTATATTGTCTTTCTTGTTGAGCATTGCAGGACAGCTGTTTACAAGAAGCCGTAGCTTCAGATAAGTACTCACCTTCCTGCAGCATTGTGACGTGAGGTGGAGGCGACTTCTCCCCTCCTCTGTGTTACTGGGTGCAGCCGCACCCACACCTGTGTGTCTACTGTTTTCTTGCCAGCAGTACCGGATCCGACGAGCGGAGGCAGTGGCCACCTGGGAATTCGGGACTTGGCGGTTCCAGTACTTCCAGGGTTCGGTGGCAGAGGAAACCCGGGTGGTTCCGGTTCGACTTGGACGGACGTCTCCTACCTTCGAGCCTGCCCACACGACACCAGTGGAATTCGGCTTACCTCCACATTGTCAATTGTTGTATTAGTTGTGCACGTTTCACAACAGTAAAACCTTGTTAGTCACCTTCTCCATTGTCCGTTCATTTGCGCCCCCTGTTGTGGGTCCGTGTTCCTACACTTTCACAACATATTCACAGCCTTTGCCATGATGCTCAAAATTGAGCTCAGGTGCATCCTGTTTCCAGTGATTGTCCTTTAGATGTTTCTACAGCTTAACTGGAGTCCACCTGGGGTGAATTCAGTTGATTGGACAAGATTTGGACCTGTCTACATATAAGCTGACAGTGCATGTCAGAGCACAAACAAGCATGAAGTCAAAGGAATTGTCTGTAGACCTGCGAGACAGGATTGTCTACAGGAATAAATCTGGGGAAGGGTACAGAAACATTTCTGCTGCTTTGAAGCTCCCAGTGAGCACAATGGCCTCCATTATCGGTAAATGGAAGAAGTTTGGATCCACCAGGACTCTTCCTAGAGCTGGGTGACCATCTAAACTGAGCAATCGGGGGAGAACGGCCTCAGTCAGGGAGGTGATAAAGAACTCGATGGTCACTTTGTCAGAGCTCCAGCATTCCTCTGTGGAGAGAGGAGAACTTTTCAGAAGGGCAACTATCTCTGCAGCAATTCACTCAGTAAAAGGCACATGGTAGCACACCTGAAGTTTGCCAAAAGGCACCTGAAGGACTGGAGGGAAAGTTCTCCTCGCTTCTGCCAGCCACAACAATCCAGTGAAACCAGGTTAGGATGAAACTTATAGAAACATTTGCACCTGAAGGAGTTTCAGGCTATGACAAAGTTCTCTGGTCTGATGAGACAAAGGTTGAACTCTTTGGTGTGAATGCCAGGTGTGCTGTTTGGAGTAAATCAGATACCATCCCTACAGTGAAGCATGGTGGTGGCAGCATCAAGCTGTTGGTCTGTTTTTCAGCAACAGGAACTGGATTGAGAGAAAGATGAATGCAGCAATGTACAGAGACATCCTGGGTGAAAACCTGCTCCAGAGCGCTCTTGACCTCAGACTGGGGTGACGGATCATCTTTCAGCAGGACAATGACTCTAAGCGCACAGCCAAGATATCAAAGGAGTGGCTTCAGGACAACTCTGTGAATGTCCTTGAGTGGCCCAGCCATACCTGAATCTGACTGAACATCTCTGGTGAGATCTGAAAATGGCTGTGCACTGATGCTCTCCATCCAACCTGATGGAGCTTGAGAAGTGCTGCAATGAGAAATGGGCTAAACTACCCAAAGATAGGTGCACCAAGCTTGTGGCATCATATCCAAGAAGACTTGAGGCTGTAATTGCTGCCAAAAGTGCATCAACAAAGTGCTGAGCAAAGGGTGTGAATACTTACGTACACGTGATTCTTTTCTTTGTTTTATATTTTTAATAAATTAGCAAAAAATTCTAAACTTTTTTTAATGTCGTTATGGGGTGTTGTGAGTAGAATTTTGAGTGGGGGAAAAATGTACTCCATTCTGGAATAAGGCTGTAGAATAAAATGTGGAATATGTGAAGCTGTGTACGTCAGCCTCCATTAGTGCTCCACAACCAAACAGTTGGTGGCGGTAATGCACTGTGTCGGTTTGCAAGCCGCCATGAAGACAGAAGAAGAAGATGATGACGATCCTGTATCGAGTTGTGCTTCGAGCATAAACATTTTCTTAGTTTAGCCTCGTGGAGTAACACGTGCCGCCTGAGGTATTTGTCAGTTAGAAAGAAGTGATAGCTGTTATTTGCAATTGTTTTAGTCGTCAAGGAATTTGTTAATTACGGTTAAAGACGAGGAAGAAGCAAAAGTTATAGCGTAACTCTGCTCAGTTTAGCTAACATACTGTGTTCGTTGTCGGCTTTAATTTGGCGATATGAAAGGAAAATTGAAGCAGAAAAGGAAAAAGGTCAATGCGGTGTTACAGAAGTACAAGGGGGCGGTGACTGATTTCGTTAAAAGTGAATGTGGCGATGGAGAAGCAGAGAATGACCGCAGTTTCAGAATTCTTAAAAAGAAAAGCAGAAAAGAGCTGCGCAAGGAGAAGCGAAAAATGAAAAAAGCCAAAATGAAAAGTCATTATGAAGGCAAAAAGAGTCTCATTTTCCAGCTTGGTGATGAGGAACTCTCAGTAACAGAAGCTGAAAAACGAGCACAGACCAAGAAAAAGAATGTGTCAGAGACACAAGTGTCTGAAAAACCCGTGAGAAAGTCCACTGCTGCTCCTAAATCACAATCCAAGAAAACCAGCACGTTTCAAGAAACAAGAAAAAAGGCACTTTTGGAGGCAAATGAGGAGGAGGACAGAGAAATAAAGAAATTAGAACGCTGCCTGAAATTAAACAGGAGAAAAAACAAAACTAGTCTCCCCCAGTCCTTTGTGGCTGATGGTTTGGATTACATCCTCGGTGTACTTCATTCTGGCTCACCCGCTGTTGGGATGAACAACAGTGACGAAGACATGGATGTCGCCAAAGAGAACTTTGAAAAGCTGGAGAAGAACGACTCTCAGTTGTCAGATGAGGATGAAGAACTAGGAGGTGACTGTGAGAGTGACGGAAGCGATGAAGAGCTTGAAGATGAGGCTGATGATGAGGAAGAACTGAAGGAAAACCAGGAGGAGAACCACGATGGACAGGTTCAGAGTGACACAGATGCTTCAGAGGATGAGGGTGATGAAGATGTAACCAAGGAAGAGTCTGAATCCCCTCAGCCAAACGCATCTGGGCCAGTGACAGGAATTGTGAGTTCATAAATATGAAATATTTATCTAACATTGACACTAAATGTGACACTGCATTTGTTTAATGACATTTCTCATCTTCTGATGTGTAGGTTTCTTCTGTAGTAGGCAAGTACATGCCACCTCACTTGCGTAACACTGGAGGTGATCAGCGTAAAGCTGAACTTGAAAAGCTGAAGCGGAACGTAAAAGGCCTGTTGAACAGGTAACAGATTATACACTAAACCCGGTAATATGCTATCTGACGATGTGGCGCTAAATGTGCATTATGGGTCATTCTGCGTCAAATTGATGACTAATGTGTCAACATCTCTCAAATTTTTATAAAATTTATGGGATCATTGGGATTCATGAGTAATGCACATAACTCCCGTGTTTTTGCCAAAAAACAAAATGTTAGTTTATGATACTTGACATCAGGAAAAAGTGTCGAGGGTGGGCGGATTATTTTTTTTTCTTCGAAACATGTACATACAACATCATTTCAAACCTGAAAAATGACACATACATGACCTGCATTCCAAGTGAGGAACTGAAAATATCATATTCAGGGAATGCTGTTGAAACCATAAGCTAATTTTGAAAGACATTTGAAGGATACACCTTTCGATGGTTCACATTTTAAGGCTTCAACTTGTTGTAACTTTCTTCTAGTTGATGCTCTGAGAAAGATGTTGTAGACCTTGAAAAGAGCTTTTAAATAACACCAAACTCAGCTCTCTGTCTGCTGTATCCTCTGAGATAATGAGATTTAAGTTTGTGCGAGTTCGCTAATTAACTGAAACTTTGTTACCATGTATCTTTAATTAAGAGGACATGAGCAGAAATATGAGCGTTCTTGGTATTAACCATTGAGCTGCATATACAGTAGTGTTCAGAATAATAGTAGTGCTATGTGACTAAAAAGATTAATCCAGGTTTTGAGTATATTTCTTACTGTTACATGGGAAACAAGGTACCAGTAGATTCAGTGGATTCTCACAAATCCAACAAGACCAAGCATTCATGATATGCACACTCTTAAGGCTATGAAATTGGGCTATTAGTAAAATAAAGTAGAAAAGGGGGTGTTCACAAAAGTAGTAGCATCTGCTGTTAACGCTACAAACTCAGAACTGTTATGTTCAAACTGCTTTTTTAGCAATCCTGTGAATCACTAAACTAGTATTTAGTTGTATAACCACAGTTTTTCATGATTTCTTCACATCTGCGAGGCATTCATTTTGTTGGTTTGGAACCAAGATTTTGCTCATTTCCTAGTGTGCTTGGGGTCATTGTCCCATTGAAACACCCATTTCAAGGGCATGTCCTCTTCAGCATAAGAAAACATGACCTTTTCAAGTATTTTGACATATCCAAACAGATCCATGATACCTGGTATGCGATATATAGGCCCAACACCATAGTAGGAGAAACATGCCCATATCATGATGCTTGCACCACCATGCTTCACTGTCTTCACTGTGAACTGTGACTTGAATTCAGAGTTTGGGGGTCATCTCACAAACTGTCTGTGGCCCTTGGACCCAAAAAGAACAAGTTTACACTCATCAGTCCACAAAATATTCCTCCATTTCTCTTTAGGCCAGTTGATGTGTTCTTTGGCAAATTGTAACCTCTTCTGCACGTCTTTTATTTAACAGAGGGACTTTGCAGGGGATTCTTGCAAATAAATTAGTTTCACACAGGCGTCTTCTGTCACAGCACTTACAGGTAACTCCAGACTGTCTTTGATCATCCTGGATCTGATCAATGGGTGAGCCTTTGCCATTCTGGTTATTCTTCTGTCCATTTTGATGGTTGTTTTCCGTTTTCTTCCACGTGTCTCTAGTTTTTTTTTGTCCATTTCAAAGCATTGGAGATCATTGTAGATGAAGAGCCTATAATTTTTTGCACCTGCATATAAGTTTTCGCTGTTCTTCTGAACAATGTCTTGAACGTCCCATTTTCCTCAGGCTTTCAAAGAGAAAAGCATGTTCAACAGGTGCTGGCTTCATCCTTAAATAGGGGACACCTGATTCACACCTGTTTGTTCCACAACATTGGTGAACTCACTGACTGAATGCCAGACTACAACCCCTGGCAAAAATTATGGAATCACCGGCCTCGGAGGATGTTCATTCAGTTGTTTAATTTTGTAGAAAAAAAGCAGATCACAGACATGACACAAATCTAAAGTCATTTCAAATGCCAACTTTCTGGCTTTAAGAAACACTATGAAATGAGGAAAAAAAATTGTGGCAGTCAGTAACGGTTACTTTTTTAGACCAAGCAGAGGGAAAAAATATGGAATCACTCAATTCTGAGGAAAAAAATTATGTAATCATGAAAACAAAAGAACGCTCCAACACATCACTAGTATTTTGTTGCACCACCTCTGGCTTTTATAACAGCTTGCAGTCTCTGAGGCATGGACTTAATGAGTGACAAACACTACTCTTCATCAATCTGGCTCCAACTTTCTCTGATTGCTGTTGCCAGATCAGCTTTGCAGGTTGGAGCCTTGTCATGGACCATTTTCTTCAACTTCCAAAAAAGATTTTCAATTGGATTAAGATCCGGATTATTTGCAGGCCATGACATTGACCCTATGTGTCTTTTTGCAAGGAATGTTTTCACAGTTTTTGCTCTATGGCAAGATGCATTATCATCTTGAAAAATGATTTCATTATCCCCAAACATCCTTTCAATTGATGGGATAAGAAAAGTGTCCAAAATATCAACGTACACTTGTGCATTTATTGATGATGTAATGACAGCCATCTCCCCAGTGCCTTTACCTGACATGCAGCCCCATATCATCAATGACTGTGGAAATTTACATGTTGTCTTCAGGCAGTCATGGAACGGCACCAAACAAAAGTTCCAGCATCATCACCTTGCCCAATGCAGATTCGAGATTCATCACTGAATATGGCTTTCATCCAGTCATCCACAGTCTACGATTGCTTTTCCTTAGCCCATTGTAACCTTGTTTTTTTCTGTTTAGGTGTTAATGATGGCTTTCGTTTAGCTTTTCTGTATGTAAATCCCATTTCCTTTAGGCGGTTTCTTACAGTTCGGTCACAGACGTTGACTCCAGTTTCCTCCCATTCGTTCCTCATTTGTTTTGTTGTGCATTTTTGATTTTTGAGACATACTGCTTTAAGTTTTCTGTCTTGATGCTTTGATGTCTTCCTTGGTCTACCAGTATGTTTGCCTTCAGCAACCTTCCCATGTTGTTTGTATTTGGTCCAGAGTTTAGACACAGCTGACTGTGAACAACCAACATCTTTTGCAACATTGCGTGATGATTTACCCTCTTTTAAAAGTTTGATAATCCTCTCCTTTGTTTCATTTGACATCTCTCATGTTGGAGCCATGATTCATGTCAGTCCATTTGGTGCAACAGCTCTCCAAGGTGTGATCACTCCTTTTAAGATGCAGACTAATGAGCAGATCTGATTTGAAGCAGGTGTTAGTTTTGCGGATGAAAATTTACAGGGTGATTCCATAATTTATTCCTCAGAATTGAGTGAGTCCATATTTTTTTCCCTCTGCTTGGTCTAAAAAAGTAACCGTTACTGACTGCCACAATTATTTTTCCTGATTTCTTATAGTGTTTCTTAAAGCCAGAAAGTTACCATTTGAAATGACTTTAGTTTTGTGTCATGTCTGTGATCTGCTTTTTTTTCTACAAAATTAAGCAACTGAATGAACATCCTCTGAGGCCGGTGATTCCATAATTATTGCCAGGGGTTGTACTATTATTGTGAACACCCCCTTTTCTACTTTTTTGTACTAATAGCTAGGGATGTCCCGATCCGATCACGTGATCAGAAATTGGGCCCGATCACGTGGTTTTAGACTTGATCAAAATCGGACATTGCATCCCGATCAGGAATCCGATATAAATTTTATCCTCATTATTTTGATCACCGCTATTTCAGGCTCATTATTTCAGATTAATGGGCCTTTCACGTGTGGGACACGTTGCTTTTTAGAGGCGTCAGAAGCGTCGCTTTAGCTCGGCTTTTGACGTGACGCTTCTGACGGGAGCGCACATTGCCACTTGTTGGCAGGCTGACGCGGTCAAAGTTCAACCCAATCTTTTTTTTTTTTAATTGAACAAAAGAAAAAACAAGTTCAGCCGGACAAAGGTGGTGGGAGTTAGCCGCGCAAAGTTTCTTTCGCAGAACTGCTGTTTGTGTGTTTACGCGCTCAGCCTGGACGCCTCGATGGAATGACAAGAGGATGATGGACACTTTCCCACCGAAACACTTGCTCAGTCATCCCTCCATGCACAGCAGGACCCGGTGCTGACCAAGTCCTCAGGACAGATCTGTCATCTGATTAACAAAAAGAAAAAACAAATGGTCCTGTGATCGTTTGTCTGCAAAACGGTGCGAGAGATGGTGTGCACGAGAGACGTGCGCACTCATCACATTTAGGAGCGCGTCTTAAAGAGCTTCCATCTTCATTCACGTTCACTGCGCTGCTCTGAACTTGTTGAACACTGATAAAGCATCAGAGGGGCACACTGAGGACTGTCAGGACGCAAATGTAAGTTGTTTTTTTTTGTTTTGTTTTTTTTTTTTTACTTTTCAAGTTGACTTTTGAACTTTTGGCGCTCTGAGTTGTGACGTAGCTTCACGCTGTCCAATAGGAACGACGCGTCAGGCCAAAACACGGAAGACTAGTGGCAGAAACCACTGATCTGTACAAATGGTAAATGGACTGCATATATATAGCGCTTTTCCATCTGCATCAGACTCTCAAAGCGCTTTACAATAATGCCTCATTCACCCCGATGTCAGGGTGCTGCCATACCAGGCGCTCACTACACACCGGGAGCAATAGGGGATTAAAGACCTTGCCCAAGGGCCCTTAATGATTTTCCAGTCAGGCGGGGATTTGAACCACAGATCAGTGCAGAAACCATGTGTCTGAAGAAAAATCGTTGGAAATGTTTTTTGTTGTTGGTTACCTCAAAATTTCTGATTACTGTTTAAAAAGTTTAGAATACTTGTAATTAAAATAGCTAAATCAATAAATGGTTCTTTAAAATCCTTTCATCTATAAATTAATACCACCTGTTATTTCAGATTAGATCATTTCTTGTTTAACATAAGGAACCTTTGACATTTATTTTTAGACAAATACAATAGCATGGAAATTTGTACATTTTTTAAGTCTGGTAGATTATTACTTGATTGTTCAAGCTACCTCAAGAAGTGCACTGTTTAAGTGATAAATAATAAAATAAGGTGATTAAAATGAAATTATTATATATTTAGCATTTGTTCATTGTTCATTCAGTTTTTTAAAGTATCGGATCGGGACTCTGTATCGGGAGATACTCAAAATCAGATGACTCGGAATTGGATCAGGGCCAAAAAACCTGATCGGGACATCCCTACTAATAACCCAATTTCATAGCCTTAAGAGTAGGGATGGGTATCGAGAACCGGTTCCTTTTGGGTATCGTTAAGAAATGATTCGATTCCCCCGCTAAAACCCTAAAGAGCATATGGCTCTTACTTACCTTTTTTATATTAAACCGACCTGTTATGGTCTTCTGAAACAGTTGATAGATGTATTTTATAACTTAAAAACGGGACCGATGCTAACACGGTAGCATGTCTATGGCATTTTCAATGTTAAAATTAGCATTAAGCAGTTGCAGCTGTCAGCGTTTGTTGCCGTAAGAGTCAAATGTATTATGAATTGTAATATTTTTTAAATTTATTTTTGTTTATATATTAATAATAGCAAGAACAACAATAATAGTAATAATAACTAATCTAATGATTATATACAATTTTAGAGAAAGAGACACAAAGAACCTGAATAAAAACACAACAGAAAATATAAAACCAACTAACAATGAACATACATAAATAAATAAATACATACATACATAAAGAAATAAATAAGTGTTTCCTGTCAACACCTAGTGATTCTTACACCTCCATTTCATCCCTGTCTTATTTAAGTTTAATGACAGTTTGTTTCGGTCAAACCATATTTTTGATGTGTTAATTTCTTCAGTGATTTCCTCCAGAACTATCTGCCAAACTAGAAACTGCTGCATCCTAGTAAGAGCAGAATACTACTGGAATGAATCTGAATAAGGAAAGTTGGGTTTTTTTCTCACCTAAATGGATGCTGCACTCACTTCAGTTTATTGTCTGGAATAGTCCCAGATTGCATTTCAGAGCTTCTAGAATTCAAACATTTTGTACACGTGGTGTTGGGGGGTAATTTTGGGTTTCAGCTTTTTTTGTTTTTCACCACTTTCATCCCTGAATATGTGAAATCGTGAGTCACTTTTGTGCGGATTAAAGTCACTAACTGGGACTCCTGTCTTGTTGCAAGAAAGAAACGAGAATCGTCCTCCATTCTGTTCACACAGCTCCAAATGCTGCGTGGCTCTCTGCCGAGTCCAGTTAGAACAATAGAATCCAGTCAGAATTAATAACTTCAGAGCGAAACACTGTGTTTATTTTTATTTATGTCCAGAGATCAAGGATACAGTGACCAATTTCATATTTATTTACTTTAAGACTCAATGAAATACATAGAAAACCTGTAAAACCTACTTTTAGTACAAAATTCACAAGAGGTATCGATAAGGGAATCGATAAGGAATCGGATTGATAAGCAGAATCGATAATGGCATCGATACCCATAAAATCTTATCAATACCCATCCCTGCTTAAGAGTGTGCATATCATGAATGCTTGGTCTTGTTGGATTTGTGAGAATCTACTGGTACCTTGTTTCCCATGTAACAATAAGAAATATACTCAAAACCTGGATTAATCTTTTTAGTCACATAGCACTACTATTATTCTGAACACTACTGTATGAAACCTAGAGTGCGCACTCCTTATACCGCTAATGTAACACTGCCGTGCCTACATGGGGGTGTGGCCGCCACTACGAAAGATGGCAAAAAGGATACCCATATGTGCAGCATGCATGTTGAGTGAACAAAATTTAACCAACTACATACATAAATGTAATTTTTTCAAGACAAAACCTAACATTACTCATTGAAGAAATGAATTAAAACTTTATTATAACTCTTTATCATTGATTAATCCAATATTGCTTCAAAACTAGTTTCTTTATTCGACAAATTTGATCTGTAAATGTTCGGTTGCCCTATATTTTCTTTTCTTTTTTATTATATGTAAATAATATACAATGTTATTATATTGTATATTTATGTTCTTTTACTTTTTAATTTTATGTGTGCAGATATTTCAAGATTTTGTACAGTACCTGTTTTGTTTGTATTTGATGTATAAATAAAAAACAAAAAACAATGGGCTCACACAGACCGACCGTAAATGCCATACCTACCTAATTTTGGTCCGCTTTTTAATTAAGATGTTATTAATTAAATTAGAATAAAGAGTTCAAAGTCTTACCTTCCTGGCAGAAATAGCAAGGCTTTGGAATCATAGCACCCGGGCATAACGCTGAGGTGGACACACACTCCACCGTGCATCATGCAATTCAAATAAATCCACGGATAAATTCTCATGGTGTCGTTGTCCCAAGATCCTAACATGAAGTTTTAAGCACACTCTGGAGTCGACGTGGGATTAAAGAGTGTGAATGCATAATCCAATTCAAGTAAAATCCGTCCAAGTAAAAGTCCATATCCAAGTAAAATCTGTCTGAAAACACGACAGCAGCACAATCACACAGTATCACTGGTAGCATTGATCTGTGCGGTAAATACTGCTTTCTGCCCTCTGCTGAAATGGCTGCACATGCTCCTTGGCGGCACACGGCCAGGCTTGACTCTTCCCTCGAGCTTTCATATATGTAACTCTATAGGTATTACTCATCATTGCTAATCATTCTGCATACATTTTAAAAATTCTGAGAGATGTCTACAAATTCTTTGTTCACTGAACACAGAGTGAAACTTGTGGTAGGATTGCAGAGAGCCTCACACTGTATGGATTTACTGCAATGGGTTTGTTTTTGTGGGGTTTTTTGTTGTTGTTGAGAACAGGCTGCAGACAGTAGTTCAAACATGTTTGTGTGCTGTTGCTTGCATATTATTACAGGCAGAGTGTCACACAGGTGTGCATATAAACACATTTCATCTGAGCAAAACGGGATAATACAAAAGAAACAAACCAATATAATGACACGCTGTCTTGTGGCAAAAGTCCACGAGAGTTTGACAAAGAATGTGTGTGAAGTTGAGATGAATGTTTTCTTTTGTTGAAACTCCAAACGAGGGCAGCTGAAAGAAAGAAAAAAGCTGCATGTCCTGAAAGGACCTAACTTTCAAGGTTTGAGCATGAAAGTGTCCACACCTACCTCTGATGCTTATTAACAAACTATAGCAAGGACTTGTACCAAGTTTCATGAAATTCCTCTTAAAAATGTGAGAGGAGTTGATTTCAGAATGTAGGCACCCAAGGATAAAACTGACAGTCTAGATTTGTTAATCAAGAGCCATAACTCAACTGGAATGATGCGATAATATGCATATTACCAACCTATAAATTCCCCCTCAACGTGTGAGAGGAGTTGATTTCCGAACGCTTATACCCTTTTTGACAGAGACGGACGGAAATCGCCACAACGTAATCCTGCTTCGGGTCTTTGGCCAGCGGGGATAAAAATATTTAGCGCTCAAAACACTATTGCAATCACACAGCGTATAATTCATTCCCACTGACTTATTAATTAGAGCACAGAAGATAAATAAGTTTGGTAGTGTGTACTATGATCATTTGTAAACGGTGAACAGCTTGTATGGTTTATTAATGTTACATGAAATCTGTAACTTTTGTTTTCATGTGACAGAGTGACCCCCCCCCCCCCCCCGTCTCTCACTCTTCCCCCTCCTCAGTACCCCTTACTCTTACCCCTCCTCTCTCCTTGGTTCAGACGGCATCTCTGCTGTTTAGTATTTTCTTGTCTGAATAAATACAGAGCTTTTTCGAAGCACAAAGCCTTTAATCTGTAAAATAAACCATTAATTTCTGAATGTAATCGCAGCTACGGACACAGGAGGAGCTGTGGATTATTTTATGAAGGATTTTGATGAAGTTATTTTCTTTTACTCAGACGAAGAGCAGCGCTGCTTTCAGCTTCACAGTGCGTGAAGGCGGAACTTGGCAACCACTGAGTCGCTACATCCAGCGCTGCAAAAATAAACTGTCGTATCAGCATATTGGCTGTATAAATGGCCGATACCAATATCTGCAAAAATGCTGAATATTGGCGCTGATAATCAGCCAGACTGATAATCAGTCGACTCCTACTTTAAATGTTAAAGTACGTACTTAACATTTAAACACCTGGTGGATTGATTACTAAATAGTGTAATAGCACTCTATTAGTTGTTGTTTACCCCGTTCTATGATATTTTGATAAGTTGCGATGCACTGATCCTTTTGTTTGTTTGTTTTTAAAGGTTGAGTGAACCCAACATGGCATGGATAAGCAGTCAGCTGGAGGAGCTGTACATGAGCTGCAGCAGAAAGGACATGAACGATGCACTCACCGAAGTACTGTTAGCAGCCTGCATCACCCCGAACCTGATGCCTGATAGGTTACTGATGGAGCATGTTCTACTTGTGAGCATCCTCCATCATGCTGTAGGATTGGAGGTAAATACAGAGTGTTTACTTCAAAGAAACTGTAAATGGACTGCATTTACATAGCACTTTTCCATATGGTGCGGATCCTCTTCACACTTTAGAAAGATGCATCATGTTCACCCGTTCTCTCTCACTCACACACACACACACACACACACACACAGTGATGCCAGCATCCTGCGGTGAAAGGTGACCAACTGCACACTGGGAGCAATTTAGGGTTTTAGGACTTGCTCAAGGGCATCTTATGGGAATCGCCCTGTCTGTCCACAAGTTTTTTTTTTAATTATTAATATTTTTTATTATTATTATCACTCCCCCTCTAGCTGCCACCTTATCGTGGTGGGGGAGTTTGCGTACCCAGATGATCCTCGGAGCTATGTTGTCGGGGGCTTTGGGCACCTTGTAGGGTCTCCCAAGGCAAACAGGTCCTAGGTGACGGGTCAGACTAAGGGCAGTTCAGAAGCTACCATGACCAGTAAAAAATCAAGGACTGAGACGTCGCCCGGTATGGCGGAGCCGGGCCCCACCCTGGAGCCAGGCCTGGGGTTGGGGCTCGCGCCTTAGCCCATGGGGCACGGCCGGGCTCAGCCCGAAAGAGCGACGTGGGCCCGCCCTCCTGTGGGTTCACCACCTGCAGAGGGGGCCATGGGGGTCGGGTGCAGAGAGGACTGTGTGGCGGTCGAGGGTGGGTGGCTAGACCTCTTCAAATTAGACCTTTTTCATCAAACTTATGCAAACTGATATTATTCCCATTCTCCAAGGTCTAACTTAACTAAATATACCAGTTACTTTGATCTTGGACCTTGGCTATGCCTGCCTCAAGAGCCATGCAGTTTTTTCAAAAACGCTGCAAAATTCGGGATATTATGTCCTTCTTTTCTTTGTAGCTTCCCAGAGGTTAATGCTATAGCATTGAAAGTGGTACCAAATGCAAGCTAATAAAATTGTCTTGCATATGGTGTCAAACACATGAACACCTGTGTAAATTTTAACAAATTTTAATGCACAAACATGCATATTTTTGATGCTTGGAAAGGATGACATCATATGATACATAACTTTATCTCAAAAATGTTACTCTATAGTCTATACAGCTTTACTAAAGCTGTATGCTGCGTCAAACTCAGTGAACGTCACATGACAAGTTTGACAAGTAAAAAGCCAAATTATCACCAAGTAAACAAAATCATAAATTTCACTGGAAGTAATGAGTAAAATATTCAGTTACAATGAGCCAAATGAAACTGAATATATTAGCACTGCTATTAAAACAAAACATGCATTTTAATATTTTGCATTAACCTCCAGGAAACAATTATACACTGAACAAAAATATAAATCCAACACTTTTGTTTTTGCTCTCATTTTTCATGAGCTCTATAGTCTATAGTTCTATAGTCCATACAGCTTTACTAAAGCTATATAGACTATAGAGTAACATTTTTGACATAAAGTTATGTATCATATGATGTCATCCTTTCCAAGCATCAAAAATATGTATGTTTGTGCATTAAAATTAGTTAAAATTTACACAGGTGTTCATGTGTTTGACACCATATGCAGGACAATTTTATTAGCTTTCATTTGGTACCACTTTCAATGCTATAGCATTAACCTCTGGGAAGCTACAAAGAAAACAAGGACATAATATCCCGAATTTTGCAGCGTTTTTGAAAAAAGTACATGGCTCTTGAGGCAGGCATAGCCAAGGTCCAAGATCAAAGTAACTGGTATATTTAGTTAATTTAGACCTTGGAGAATGGGAATAATATCAGTTTGCTTAAGTTTTATAAAAAAGGTCTAATTTGAAGAGGTCTAGTCTGTGGCCCGGCGGCCCGGTCACTCACAGCCCTTGGCTGTTGGGACGTGGAATGTCACCTCACTGGGGGGGGGGGGGGAGTCTGACCTTGTGCGGGAGGTTGAGAGATACCGACTAGAGATAGTCGGGCTCACCTCCACGCACAGCTTGGGCTCTGGTACCCAACTCCTGGAGAGGGGCTGGAAGCTGGGGTTGCATTGCTTATTGCTCCCCAGCTCAGTTGCCATGTGTTGGAGTTCACTCCGGTGAATGAGAGGGTTGCGTCCCTACGCCTTCGGGTCGGGGATAGGTCTCTCACTGTTGTCTCGGCCTACGGGCCGAGCGGCAGTGCAGAGTACCCGACCTTCTTGGAGTCCCTGGGAGGGGTACGAGATAGCGCTCCTACTGGGGACACCATTGTTCTCCTGGGGGATTTCAAGGTCCATGTGGGCGGCGACAGTGAGACCTGGAGGGGGGTGATCGGGAAGAACGGCCTCCCCGATCTGAACCCGAGTGGTGTTCAGTTGTTGGACTTCTGTGCTAGTCACAGTTTGTCCATCACGAACACCATGTTCGAGCACAAGTGTGTCCATAAGTGCACGTGGCACCAGGACACCCTGAGCCGGAGGTCGATGATCGACTTTGTAGTCCTATCATCTGACCTTCGGCCACGTGTCTCGGACACTCGAGTGAAGAGAGGGGCTGAGCTGTCGACCGATCACCACCTGGTGGTGAGTTGGATCCGCTGGGAGCGGAGGAAGCCGGTCAGACCTGGCAGGCCCAAACGTATCGTGAGGTTCTGCTGGGAACGACTGGAGGAACCCTCTGTCAGCGAGGTCTTCAACTCCCACCTCCGAGAGAGATTCTCCCAGATCCCGGGGGAGGTTGGAGACATGGAGTCCGAGTGGACCATGTTCTCCACCTCCGTTGTCGATGCGGCCGCTCGTAGCTGTGGTCACAAGGTCTCTGGTGCCTGTCGCGGCGGCAATCCCTGAACCCTGTGGTGGAAACCGGAAGTAAAGGGTGCTCATGGGAGTTCGCCCAACCAGTCCACATGTGCTTTGTGGATCTGGAGAAGGCATTTGACCGTGTCCCTCTGGGCACCCTGTGGGGGGTGCTCCGGGAGTACGGGGTCCGGGGCCATAGCCCTTTGCTAAGGGCTATCCGGTCCCTGTACGACCGCAGCAGGAGCTTGGTTCGCATTGCCGGTAGTAAGTCAAACCTGTTTCCAGTGCACATTGGCCTCCGCCAGGGCTGCCCTTTGTTACCGGTTCTGTTCATTATCTTTATGGACAGAAATTCTAGGCGCAGCCATGGTGTAGAGGGGGTCTTGTTTGGGAACCACAGAATCTCATCTCTGCTGTTTGCGGATGATGTGGTTCTGTTGGCTTCGTCAAATCAGGACCTTCAGCGTGCACTGGGGCGGTTTGCAGCTGAGTGTAAAGCGTCCGGGATGAAAATCAGCACCTTCAAATCCGAGGCCATGGTTCTTGACCGGAAAAAGGTGGTTTGCCCTCTTCAGGTCGGTGGAGTGTCCTTGCCTCAAGTGGAGGAGTTTAAGTATCTCGGGGTCATGTTCACGAGTGAGGGACGGATGGAGCGTGAGATCGACAGACGGATCGGTGCAGTGATGCGGTCGCTGTATTGGACCGTCGTGGTGAAGAGAGAGCTGAGTAGGGGGGCAAAGCTCTCGATTTACCGATCGATCTATGTTCCGATCCTCACCTATGGTCATGAGATTTGGCTCATGACCGAAAGAACGAGATCGCGAGTACAAGAGGCCGAGATGAGTTTCCTCCGCAGGGTGGCTGGGCGCTCCCTTAGAGATAGGGTGAGGAGCTCTGTCACTCGGGAGGAGCTCGGAGTCGAGCCGCTGCTCCTCCACGTCGAAAGGAGCCAGTTGAGGTGGCTCGGGCATCTTTTCCGGATGCCCCCTGGACGCCTTGCTGGAGAGGTGTTCCGGGCATGTCCCATCGGGAGGAGGCCCCGGGGAAGACCCAGGACACGCTGGAGGGACTACGTCGCTCGGCTGGCTTGGGAACGCCTTGGGGTTCCCCCGGAGGAGATGGGAGAGGTGTGTGTGGATCGGAAGGTCTGGGCAGCTTTGCTTGAGCTGCTTCCCCCGCGACCTGTCTCCGGATAAAGCGGAAGAAAATGGATGGATGGATGAATGGATGGAATTATTATTATCATAAGCAAAATTGGGTGGTAGATTTCATTGAAGCTTCACACAGTGGTAACACACCATCTGAAGATGTGTATGAAGAAAGTTAATTCCAGTCTAACGCCGTCAAAGGGAGATCATTGGGTTGTTTTTTTTTTTGCACATCACATTTGTCAGTTATGTGTATGAGCACACCTGTTCGGCTTTTCAGTACGGAGGCTGACCTGTTTACACAAGTTATTTAATCAGAAATGATTCATGACCACCATTGTATAATAGATGTAAAACAACTCATCTGGCAGAGCAGGGAGTATCATTTTGTGACGACTCCCTGAAGACTTAACAGTATTCCCTGAAAACCCCCTTCTGTCTGATCATTTCTTAATAACATTTACATTTACTCTGATGGACTACCCAACAGTGGGGAATAAGTTTCATTACAGTAGAAGTCTTTCAGAAAGCGCTGTAACTAGGTTTAAGGATATGATTCCTTCTTTATGTTCTCCAAAGCCATATACCAACACAGGGCAGAGTAGCTACCTAAACTCTGTGAGTGAGATAGATTATCTCGTCAGTAGGTTTACATCCTCATTGAGGACAACTTTGGATGTTGTAGTTCCTCTGAAAAAGAGAGCCTTAAATCAGAAATGCCTGACTCCGTGGTATAACTCACAAACTCGCAGCTTAAAGCAGATAACCCGTAAGTTGGAGAGGAAATGGCATCTCACTAATTTAGAAGATCTTCACTTAGCCTGGAAAAAGAGTCTGTTGCTTTATAAAAAAAAAAAAACCTCCGTAAAGCTAGGACAGCTTACTACTCATCACTTATTGAAGAAAATAAGAACAACCCCAGGTTTCTTTTCAGCACTGTAGCCAGGCTGACAAAGAGTCAGAGCTCTATTGAGCCGAGTATTCTTTTAACTTTAACTAGTAATGACTTCATTACTTTCTTTGCAAATAAAATTTTAACTATTAGAGAAAAAATTACTCATAACCATCCCAAAGACATATCGTTATCTTTGGCTGCTTTCAGTGATGCCGGTATTTGGTTAGACTCTTTCTCTCTGATTGTTCTGTCTGAGTTATTTTCATTAGTTACTTCCTCCAAACAATCAACATGTCTATTAGACCCCATTCCTACCAGGCTGCTCAAGGAAGCCCTACCATTAATTAATGCTTCAATCTTAAATATGATCCATCTATCTTTATTAGTTGGCTATGTACCACAGGCTTTTAAGGTGGCAGTAATTAAACCATTACTTAAAAAGCCATCACTTGACCCAGCTATCTTAGCTAATTATAGGCCAATCTCCAACCTTCCTTTTCTCTCAGAAATTCTTGAAAGGGTAGTTGTAAAACAGCTAACTGATCATCTGCAGAGGAATTGTCTATTTGAAGAGTTTCAGTCAGGTTTTAGAATTCATCATAGTACAGAAACAGTATTAGTGAAGGTTACAAATGATCTTCTTTTGGCCTCAGACAGTGGACTCATCTCTGTGCTTGTTCTGTTAGACCTCAGTGCTGCTTTTGATACTGTTGACCATAAAATTTTATTACAGAGATTAGAGCATGCCATAGGTATTAAAGGCATTGCGCTGCGGTGGTTTGAATCATATTTATCTAATAGATTACAATTTGTTCATTTAAATGGGGAATCTTCTTCACAGACTAAGGTTAATTATGGAGTTCCACATGGTTCTGTGCTAGGACCAAGTTTATTCACTTTATACATGCTTCCCTTAGGCAGTATTATTAGACAGCATTGCTTAAATTTTCATTGTTACACAGATGATACCCAGCTTTATCTATCCATGAAGCCAGAGGACACACACCAATTAGCTAAACTACAGGATTGTCTTACAGACATAAAGACATGGATGACCTCTAATTTCCTGCTTTTAAACTCAGATAAAACTGAAGTTATTGTACTTGGCCCCATAAATCTTAGAAACATGGTATCTAACCAGATCCTTACTCTGGATGGCATTACCCTGACCTCTAGTAATACTGTGAGAAATCTTGGAGACATTTTTGATCAGGATATGTCCTTCAATGCACATATTAAGCAAATATGTAGGACTGCTTTTTTGCACTTTTAAGATTAGGCTTAAAACCTTCCTTTTTGCTAAAGCTTATAGTTGGGGCTGGATCAGGTGACCCTGAACCATCCCTTAGTTATGCTGCTATAGACTTAGACTGCTGGGGGGGTTCCCATGATGCACTGAGTGTTTCTTTCTCTTTTTGCTCTGTATGCACCACTCTGCATTTAATCATTAGTGATTGATCTCTGCTGCCCTCCACAGCATGTCTTTTTTACTGGTTCTCTCCCTCAGCCCCAACCAGTCCCAGCAGAAGACTGCCCCTCCCTGAGCCTGGTTCTGCTGGAGGTTTCTTCCTGTTAAAAGGGAGGTTTTCCTTCCCACTCTCGCCAAGTGCTTGCTCACAGGGGGGTCGTTTTGACCGTTGGGGTTTTTCTGTAATTATTGTATGGCTTTGCCTTACAATATAAAGCGCCTTGGGGCAACTGTTTTTGTGATTTGGCACTATATAAATAAAATTGATTTGATTTTGATTTGAGCTTGGTCACTGATTTCTTGTTTTGTTAAACTTTTAACATGTATAAGTTTTAACAAATGTAATTAAGCATGGTCACTTTCTGGCATATTTATGTATTTACAACCAGTGTGACATTTTATATATTGAATGGATGTTCATCATTAATCAGATCATCCAATATCAACATGAATCTTATGTCTAAATTATTCTCCTTTAATAATTTTGCAGGTTGGAGCTCAGTTTCTGGAGACAGTCGTGCGAAGGTTTGTTGAGGTGTACAACAACCCTGGGGAAGGCAAAGAGTGTGACAACCTTATTGCCATTGTTGCTCACCTCTATAACTTCCAAGTGGTGCATTCCTGCCTCATCTTCGACATACTAAAACTTTTTGTCGGAGTCTTTACCGAGAAGGACATTGAACTGGTCTTGTTTGTGCTGAGGAATATCGGGTTTACTCTAAGGAAGGATGATGCTCTGGCTCTGAAGGAGCTCATCACTGAAGCTCAACGTAAAGCCAGTGAACTGGGTTCAAAGTTTCAGGACCAAACCAGGGTAAAGTACTAGCAGCTAAAGTAAACACAAATAATTTAACTTAAATAAGTAACCTTTATAGTTAAGACAAAGTCTATATCGAATGTTAAATACAGCATTGGGTGATGTATCTCTTCAAATGTTTAAAGTTTTGGAAGTTTGTCCAATATTTTGAAACTCATCCTCAGGTTCGTTTTATGTTGGAAACCATGCTGGCTTTGAAGAACAATGATATGCGCAAGATCCCTGGTTATGATCCAGAGCCTGTGGAGAGACTAAGGAAGTTGCACAGGACTCTGGTAGGCAGTATTTTTAATTTTCTGTTCTGTTGTTTTGTAAGCATATCATTTGTGTTGCATTCAACTTGTAAATCACAAATTAAATGTCATAAAATAAGCCTCTGAAAATGTTGGCAGTTTGTATTTATCTGACTCATAGATCTTGCTAGCATTACAACCGAGTAATGTCCGTTGCGCTGCTGCCTGAAAACATTACGCTGCAGTTGGGCTGTTACGTTGTTTTTGAAGGTGTGTAGCGGGAAAGTTATAATTTCTGTACATTAATTGTCGACCTGCTGCTTCTGATTCATAAACAGCAGATCTGCAATTTATTCATCAACGTTCGTCAAACCCATTTAAAGATGTCAATTGTGACTCATCTTTCTGCTGATTAAAGTCGCTAACTGGGACTCTTGTTGTGGGCAAGAGATGAGAATCGTCCTGTTTCACACCAGACAGTCTTTATTTGTTCATAATTCATATGCTTTTTTTTTTTCACGGGGCAGCGCACGTGAGGGTTCTCTGGTGTGGACTGGAACATTAATTCTCCTGCTTCGCCAGTTTGTAAAGTTAAGTTACGGTCCCTCGTGTAAAGGAGAAAAAAAAGTAACATCCTCCGTGTGTTGTTGTGGGACTGACTGGCTACGTTTACATGCCGTTAATATTCGGGATAAGGTCAATATTCTGGTTTCTGAATCATTAGGAATAACATGTTTACATGCTTAAGCAGACAGAGTTACTCCTGTATACATGGTCATTGGTATCATTTGGAAATATCCCCTTCTAAACAGTGACGCACGTCTTCCACCGGTGCTTGATTTGGTTTGGCGTTCGTGCAAATCCTGCTTCGTGTAACTTTTCAGCCACCTTCTTGTAAATGTCTCCATCTCGATACTTTCTACCGTCAATAAAAGACATTATATTCATGTCTTTCACGATACTAACGAAGTACTCGGTTTCCTCCTTGCTCCAAAAGTGTGGTTCTGTGCTGCCGCGTCTTGATTTCGCCATGCTTGTTTACTTCTGCTTCTGTGGTGTCCGGTGGGTTGCGCGCGCCGCATACAAGTAGTTGCCGTACTCAAAATACCAAGATTCCTTGCGGATAGGACATGCGCAGAACACAAAATAATGTTCCTTTCTATGGGGATATTCGCATTTATATGACCTGATATTCGGGTTAGAAAAGGAGTAACCCAGGGGTCATATTCAGGTTTTTAAAAACCGGAATATGAGCATATTCGGGTTTTTGCGGGTGTTTACGTGGTTGTGTGCAACCGGGTTATTGCTAATATTCCAGTTATGAAAGGGTTATTGGCTGCATGTAAACGTAGTCACTGATTAAACATCCTTCCTCCTAATGGTGCACAGCTCTCTTTCCAAGTTGGAAAGATATTCAGAGATTCTGGAATCAGTAACTTCAAAGTGAATCGCCATTTTAAATCAAATGATATCTCTTTTCAAGCGTCGTAATACAGACAACAAACTACAACCGATCAAAACTGCTCCCCCCACCCCCCAAATGAAACGTCCTCCATTTTTTTATGAATTATATTGATCTTGACATGGAGGTGGCTGTGAGACCGCAGCTCAGGGGCCGTCAACAAATTACCACGGTGATAGGAAATGCTTTGATTAAAAACTCAATGTCACATTTATTGTTTGTAGTGTCACCAAACTCACATCACACAAGAAACTCCCTCTGGTTGTACTACAGCACTGGGGTTGGATAAAGATACTATTATATAATTTCAGCAATATTTTTTTCAATAGATTTGAAAAAACATCCAAATAACGTTTTATTTATATCTGTAGTGCCACCAAACTTGCATGACACATCAGTGAACTACCTTTGGTTGTACTACAGAACTTAGATGGGGAAAAATAAACTTTTACATCCATCCATCCATTTTCTTCCGCTTTATCTGGAGTCGGGTCGCAGGGGCAAAGCCACCCAGACCTCCCGATCCACACACACCTCCCGCAGCTCCTAATTTTGGAATTTTTTTATTCCAATAAATTTTTAATAAAATCTCTAGCTTTTTATTTATTGCTTGTAGTTCAGCCAAACCGCACGCATCAATGAACTCCCTCTGGTCATGCCGTTTACTAACTCCTCACCAACGAAATTGCCCCGGTACTGGTAGTAATCCTGTGATTTTATGCAGCAGGATTCCATCCTTAACAGACTCTGAGTAATGTTTGATGTACTACTCACCTCAAGAGTAACTGATTACAAATAATTTTAAAAGTAATTTCTTGTGAAACTCAGATCCACCGCAGTGCAGGCGGCACTGACGTGAAACTAAGAGTCTCCCTGCAAAATCTCCTGGCAGCAGAAGATGTGGGTCGCTGGTGGATTGTAGGTTCTTCGTGGAGTGGTGCACCCATGATCAATGACCAAGGAAATACATCTTCAAAGCAGATTGATGGTCAAGGACAGGTAGAGTACAGAAAGCACAGAATACCACAGTAGTGCAGCTTTGTACCTCTGCATGGAAATGTAATTTGTTGATACTGTTACTACTATTGGACAGAAATCCACAACTCTAATGAACATGCTCCATTCCTTCTGACCTAAGCAGTGCGTAGACTTATAAAATATGAGCAGGTCAGTGAGTTAAACTTTTTCATTATAAAATTTAGCACAGAAGAAGTTAAGATTATTCATGCAATTATATCTGATAATTTGTGGCTATAGATTTTATTAATAAGATAAACTTTGGTCTTACGGAAAAAAATTAAACTTTGAGGTTTTATCAGCGAAACATTGTTATGGGTCAGTCTACCTCAGATCACCAGATTTCAGAAAATGTTCCTGACTGAACATCTCATATTTGTTTCATACTTTCAGAAATTAATGTCATGAATGCTGATAGAGAGTGGTTAATTTTAGCACTATATCTCTTTGTTTTTGAGACTTGCTTTTGGGCGGTGTGATTCTGAACTTACTGTACAAATGTGTGCTGTAGTTTACAGTAAAGATCTGAGTCTCACAAACACACACACACACACACTCTTCCTCCAATTCAAGTCCCAATATCTGAAAAACTAACAAAGATACAGTGGTAAAATTTTAAACACTATTTATTGGTAAGAATGACATCATTTTAAAGTATGAAGCAAATCTGAGAAAGTCAGTTTGGAAGCCTTCAGTGATATCACACTTGTGTGTTAGCAGTCCTGTTAACCCTCAGGCGAGACATGCTGACAAATTATACCTTATTTGTAGACTTTCTGCCGCCTGATTGTTTTTTTTTTTTGCTTTTTTTTTTTTTTGCTTTTTTTTTTTGCTCTCTTTAAGGTGCGGCTCCATTCAGAAGTGGAAGTGGGGGTCTTCTTCTGCAGTGGTCATGAAATATACAAGATCTGTGAATCCACCCCATCCCCTCCCCAGCCAGCCTCCTGTCCTGGACACCAGCATGGACCCCCAAACTTTCCTGTATATTTGTATTGTCAGTTGTGTCGGTAGCATGGCCCAAGCAGAGGGTCACCCCTTTGAGTCTGCTTGCTTGAGGTTTCTTCCTCAAATCATCAGAGGGAGTTTTTCCCTTACCACTGTCACCTGTGTGCTTGCTCTAGGGGTTGGTAAGGTTAGACCTTGTGTGAAGTACCTTGAGGCAGCTTTGTTGTGATTTGGCACTATATAAATTAAATACATTGAATTGAAGCGAGCGAGTGGGGTAATTTATGACCCCAGTTATATAGTTTTGTGCACCGTTTTTCTAGTTTTAATTGGAAAAAAGTTTCCTACCATGAATTTGTGAATCTGTTTGTCCTGCATTTGTTCATAGAGTTTTGCAAGGATCGACCAATCTGTGTGCCGAGTATAATCCAAAATTGTGCGGCGTCACTTATAACCCCAGGAAGATCTGTGATTTTTGGCATTATGGCTACAGATGGTGTTGTAATTTGCCAACTCTATTCTTTTTATTGTTTTGCAAGGAAGCATGGCCAACAGACCTAGAATAGCAAGATTTACAGTTGCACTGCAGCATTGAGACTGATGATGGCCAAGGATGGAGAATGAAAAGGATGATGGGCAAATATATTAGAGAGTGAAATAAATATGAAGAACCCTAAAACAATCATTTATGTAGATGTATTCCAATATAAAGTCAGTGGGGTCATAAATAACCCCACTCAGTCATATTAGTTGCTAAAATAACTTGATTGCTTGAGGGTTAAAGAAATAAAAACTTTGTTTTGATGGAACCCCAGTTTTATAATGAAATAAATGAATATTTTCAAAAAGTGACACTGTGTAATCAAGTGGTTGTGTATTTTGCAGCAGAAAGAAATTGTGATATAAAGACTTAGAATGCACGATTGCTGTCAAAATGCATCAAACTTTTCTCCAAGAGGCAGGGGACAACCCCACCCACACACCCCTATTGGTCCGCACTCTGTAAAAATGTTGATAATTGCAGCCTGCTCAAAAATAAAATATCTTGGTAGGTTTATAACATTAGCATAATCTCAATGATCATGATTCAAGGCATTTGAGATGGGGCTTGTCAAGGCAGTTATGTATACACAGATGGATAAAGAATGTGGTGCATCGGGTGCCTGCTGTCCAGCGCTCATATATTCATCTCATGCAAGCTCAACCAGCAATGAATAGAGAATATTTTATAGGTATGCTCGTGTATCAGCATTTGATGAAGGCTTGTATTAGCCAGTAATGTCAGGACTTTATTTTTTTATGTATTTTTTAACTTTAAACTTTTTAAAAAGCACTTTATTTTCCATTTGGTCTTGCTCATGAGCAAAACCTCTCTGCTTCAGTTTAGTGCCAAAGTATTAGAGCTGGCAAGGAAACAGAGGATGAACACTGATGTAAGAAGAAATATCTTTTGTGTGCTCATGACCAGCGAGGATTACCTGGATGCATTTGAGAAACTCCTGAGGTTTGTTACGCTCTATGCCCACCTCTCTGTCCTTTTCTGCATTTGTTTTCAGAAAAATACAATGTTCATTAAAGTGCTTTGTTTCATTCATACTTTAAAAATGTTTTGTTCTTTGTGAAGGATGGGACTGAAGGACAAACAGGAAAGAGAGATTGTCCATGTTCTAATGGACTGTTGTCTGCAGGAGAAAACCTTCAATCCCTTCTATGCTGTACTGGGAGAAAAATTCTGTTCCCACGACCGACGCTTTCAGGTAGTGCACCTGGAAAATATTGTATCTTCAAATGTGAATTAACTACATACATGTACAATCAGTCCCAGATAACTTTGCTGTGAAACAAACCATGTATGTACATTAGCTGCATCTTATTGATCAGGTTTTCATTATTTTTAAAAGTATGATGGACTGTCATCAGAAGTGCAACAAGAAATATTTCCCTTAAGATGATCATAAAATCCAGCTTAAGAACCTTCTCTAATTGAAGCAGCATTTCTCAAAAAAAAAAAAAAAAACTTAAAATACAGACATTATGATTGTAACTTGACTTCCATTAAAAAAAAAAAAAATTCTTTGAAGCATGTGGTTTTTTTTCCTAAAGGCACACTCGCAAAGTTAAGCTGCTCCTGAACCTTCAGTCGGAACCATAAAGTATTTATTATTATTACAGTTGTTTGTTTGGGTTTTTTCCCTTCATCGTGATACATAGCTCACTTTTTTTGTTGGTTCACATCCCAGTGACCCTTAATTGGAATAAAAGGGTATAGAAAATTAATGAATTAATGTTGTGGTGAAACCATGTGCTCGTTCACCAAAAACAATTCCATTTTTAAAGGTCAAAGGTAGTCACAACAGTTACTTACAAAGTTGGGTGACGTCTACAACATAAAAAAACATGGCCTAGCACTAGTAACATTGGCAGTATCTATTTATGTTTATATATAAAGCATCAAATAAGTTTCCCAATTAGTAATTTTAGTCCTGCTGACATAAACGTACTGTCAAACAACACAAAGGAGAGTGAAAGTTATTTGATCAGTCCTGTCTCTTTGTACAAAATATCAATGTTTATTTTTGGGAGCCTCTTTTATTTCGTATCTATGAATTATGACACCAGAAAGATCTGTTAATCTCTACACACGTACGTCTTGATTCATGTTCGTAGATGTGATTCAGGAAAGAGTCATTGTCTGTAACGGGTTTTGACACAATGAAATGACAAGCTCTCACTTCGTGGATCACAGGCAGTGTTCTGGTGTATGTCTTGAAGACAAACCTTACAATGAGGAGCAATTTAATATTGAACTAGAAGCACTCAGAGTGCAAACCTCCACCAAGGCCATAGGGTCACTGACCCTAAAGAGATTCCCTCCTTGGCACAGTGATCTATTCAACAATTCAGTGTTACAACCAAAACTATGATACATACACTTTTCTTTCCTGTATATTTGACATTCTTGACCATGAAAACACACCACTAGAACTTGGAATCACTTTTATGTCTTTATTAGTTCAAAAGCTATTGTATAAAACGATTTTTTCAGTAATGGCGGTTTTCTTCTGGATCTAGCTCCATAACATTTGATGCTACATCAAATCTGATGACACCTTACTGAATCAGTACAGATTCAGCTACAATTTGGTGTTAGTTGTGCATCTCTAGCTTATTTGTCACCTCACACTGATACATTTTCTATTTTCCCTATATTTTTGCATTTTCTCGATCACCAGATCCGGAATCAGGATCCGGTCATCACCAAACTTTGTTGTTTGATAGAACATTTGACTATGTTACACCCTAAATTTTTTCAAGCCTTTCTGCCTTGTTTTTGTGGAGTTAGAAACTAGAATGTCAAAATTCCCCCTATCCCGCAATGGTGAAGAATCCTTTAAAAAATTCTTGGCTCCGGATCGTGATCCAGATCACCACTAAAATTTAATCCCAACCACTCCACAAAATTTCATCAAAATCTGTTAAAAACTTTTTGAGTTATCCTGCTGACAAACAGACAGACAAAAAATTCTTTTTGCCTCTTTCTCTAAAATTGTATATAATAATCATTCGATTATTAATATATAAACAAAATAAATTTAAGAAATATTACAATTTGAAACAAATGCACCGGAACGTGATGACAGCTGCAACTGCTTAATGCTAACTTTTAACATTGAAAATGCCATAGACATGCTAACTCGTTAGCATCGGGATCCCGATCGTGATCCGGATCACCACTAAAATTTAATCACTTGTTCCTCTTGTCATTTCCAACCACTCCACAAAATTTCATCAAAATCCGTTCAAAACGTTTTGAGCTATCCTGCTGACAAACAGACAGACAAACAAACAAACGCGACCGAAAACATAACCTCCTTGGCGGAGGTAATTACCCACTGGATGAGTGTGACCACCCAGTTTGTTAAACTGTACGTGACCTGCAGACCACCTCAGTACTGTGGGAGAATCTCACACCTCTCATGGCTGACATTATGTGACTCAAACTGTGACGGCAAACAACGAGAGCGGGACCAATCTTCCTACATTGTTGCCATGAAGGAATTTGGTCTTTATCAGAAACTGATGGCCATTGTCCCCATCAAAGAGCTTCAACCAAAGCTGGTGGGAATGTTTGTTCTTCACATGTAAACTTCATCTAGATGACAGAGTAACATGTGGAGGAGTGAGTTCCTGTTGATTTTGATTGCCTTTTGTAAAATCTTTCAAACTGGTAAAGTGTGTGTTTCATGTCTACACTGTCTGTTCTGGTAGATGACTTTACAGTTCAGTCTATGGGACAAGTTCAGGGAACTGTCAAACCTCCCCAGCAGAACCTTCATCAACCTGGTGCAGCTGGTTACACGCTTTCTTCAGAAGAAGTGCCTCTCGCTTTCTATATTAAAAGCAAGTGCTATTCTATTAACAGTTGAGTATTTGGTGTATGAAGATGAAATGCATTCTGATGAATATTTGTTGTCTCTCCTTTGTTCTTTGTAGGTAATAGAGTTTGGGGAACTTGACAAGCACAAAGTGCGCTTCTTACGACAAGTTCTGTCCAAGCTTCTGAAAGAAACTGAACCTGAAGACCTAGCCAGCATATTTGGAAGGTGAGCATAGTCAATCTAGATCCAGACCCAAATAAATCATATAAATATTTACAACCCCAAATCAGAAAAACTTGGGGTGATGTAGAAATGCAAATAAAAAACTTTTACATTATCTTGGATGTCTGTTTCATTGTAGATTATATGAGCCAAAGATATTTCATGGTTTTTGTGGTCAACTTCATTTAATTTGTCAATACATGTCCATTCCTGCAGCACATTCCAAATAAAAGTTTGAGACACTACAGCATTTACCACTTTGTAATGTTAACATTCCTTCTCATGACACTTAAGATGTTTTGGCATTGAGGATACATCAATAAAGCGTATCAGGTGTTATTTTGCCCCATTCTTCCTGCTAAATGATGGTTTAGTGGTTAAGGTGTTGGTCCTGAGACCAAAAGATCCTCGGTTCAAATCCCTGCCTGACTGGAAAATCAGTAAGGGCCCTTGGGCAAGGTCTTTAATCCCCTATTGCTCCCGGTGTGCCAGAGCGCCTTGTATGGCAGCACCTTCACATTGGGGTGAATGTGAGGCATTATTTGTAAAGCGCTTTGAGTGTCTGATGCAGATGGAAAAGCGCTATATAATTGCAGTCCATTTACAGTTCAGCTCAATGAAAAATACTGCTGCATCACTAGTATTGTAAATTAAAACACAACTTTTCAAGGGAGCGTTGGGTAACCTATTGTGGATCTCATTACTGCCCTCAGTCTCCACCAAATTGAGCAAAATGGTCTTAGACATTTTGTAAATCTTAAGATTTTTCATTGTGTCATATCAGATTTTCTCCATGTGCAATACAGAGATAAGTTCTGTTAGCCACATCTTGAAAAGAGGCACCGTTTCTGACTTCGAGCTTTACAATCAATCTCTTTGTGATTATCATTCCATGCATAATGGTGTTCTGTATGGGGAAGCTATGAGTCCCTAAAGAGAGAGTAGCCAAACAGTGCCACCACTGGCTCAGGCTTAAACACAGTTATACATTTTGCAAATCCATTTGAATACTTCACACCAAAAGTGGTACAGTTGTTGCATTTTTCATTTCAAAATTTTCTGCACATACTCAATTGGGGTCAGGTCAGGACTGCAGGTATGCCAATTCAGTACTCATAACCTCTTCTTCTGCAGCCATGCCTTTTTAATGTGAGCAGAATTTGGTTTTGAATTGTCTTGTTGAGAAATGCAGGGGAGTCCCTGGAAAAGATGTCATCTTGAAGGCAGCGTATGTTGCTCTAAAATTTTATGTACTTTCTTGCATTAATGCTGCCATCACAGAAGCATAAATTACCTTTGCTAGGGGCTTGCACCCTTGCCCTTCACACACTGAATCCTCCAGGTTCCTTGAATAATTTAACATGATCTGTAGAGGGAGAAACATGCAGCATGTGGTCTTTCTATGAGGAACATTGTTTTTAACATTTCAGTAATCTGTTGCAATTTTGTTGATGAACTGGAGTTCCTCTGCCCATCTTTGCTCTTCAAAGACAAAGACTTTAATGAATACTGCTTTTGTCACCTGTTGACTCCCCTTGTTTGAAATAATCTCATTATTTAATTTCTTTAAAGTGCATTACCAGCCATAAATTGCCCCCGTCCCCAATATTTTTGTAATGTGCATGTCTGAAAAGGAACGCATGTATGTCAAATGAAATGACGTTGACTATATATATGTATGTGTGTGTTTCATATATTCTTTAAAAATCTGCCTCTTCTTTAACTTACCAGATTGGTTGACTTCTCTTGCCTTGTGAATCCAGACTTGTTAGCATGCCTAAAATGCATGTCCATTGTTTCCCATCTACCAGGATTTCAGGAATTCCCAAACTCGGAATGCTGCGGGAAGGCTTGAAGCTTTTCATCAGCCATTTTCTTATGAAAAATTCCCAGACTCAAGGACCTGAGCAAGCAGCATTGCTTTCAGAACGTGCTCAGATCGCCACCAAAGCCATGGAGGCTAAAGAGGCCAAACTCAAACTGTAAAACTCTCAAACATATGCACATATACACCAGGAAATCAACACTTGTACAAACAATGAATTGAAACTGTGCAGTGGGAGACAACTTGCAAAAATAAAATGTCTCAATATGAAATTGAGGAAAATCCTCTTTGATTGATTCTAATATTTTTTCCTCATTTTAAGTTTTTAAAATGTTACCGTGAACTACTACATGGAAGCATACACCAGTTACAAAATGTATATTAGTGTGCTGTTTGTTTATTATTGTGAAACAAAAAAATATTTGTACCTTCAGACTGACAGCAGTACTTTATTATTGCATGTATTTTAATGAACAGATACATCAGTCTATCCATCTGGGATGAAATACCATAAATCTTTTTTTATTTAGGGTATTTCTATACACACCCCCTGGAGGGTCACTGATGGATACATTTTCGCTGAAATGTTTTCATTCTGTTAGAAATCCAACATTAAATGCTCATACTTTTTCATGTCAGGAATTATTTCCACTTTCTCTATTTTTTTTTTCCCCAGACTAACCTCTTGGGGGCAGTGTACAGCAACAGTTGAGAGCAGTCATTTAGAGAGACAGAGCACAATGTCTTATATGGCTGTTTTCCTGCTGTAATTCTGTGGTCAGAAGTTTACATACTGTATATTCATTAATGACATGCATACCATTGCAATTTTGGGCTTTCACTTATTTATTATTCTGGGTCAGAAGGATTGTACAAGATAATTTTTTTTTTTCGGTAATTCATTTTCTACACCCACTTAACTCCAATCAAGGGTCACGGGGGCTGGAGCCTATCCCAGCAATTGTAGGGCACAAGGCGGGGTACACCGTGGACAGTGCAACATTGGTGCAGCGCTAACTTATTTGGGGATTCCTTAAATCAACATAGGATTGAAATTATACATATGAGATCAAAATCCCTGAGTTTACTAAAAGCTTCTAAAATGCAGTAAATAGATAGATGAATGAATGGGCCATCCTGACTGCAAGAATTCAAAAAGAATAAATGCTATGATCTTGTAAGTTGACACATTAAAAAAGCCATTATGGGGACAAACACTTTTGTATCTAGTCAACTCTGGTGGACCAGGCCACTCGAAAAAGCAGCTTTGTTTTGCTTATGTAATATTCCATACAGGTGTGTACTTTCTGCTGGGTGTTTAGAGGATGCTGGATTGATGATGAATTAGAAACGGGTGTCTGTCAGTCTCAGAGAGACAGAATGTTTCCGAAGATACATTTATGTAGTCACTCAATACTTTGTGATTAACTGTGGTTCCATTCTAGAACTCAAATAACATGGTCATTAATGATCAGAACCATACAGGAAGCGTCCAGTGCTACCAAATGTGGGACCCTTGGGCCATGTTTGGTCCATACACCCTTCATTTTGGCTACCAATGGCAGTTGACAAATTCTCTGCAAATTAATAAATAGTGTTAATCAGAATAAACATGTAGTAATTTTAAATTTAGAATAAATTTTTATAGATGATTATACAAGTACTTGTATGTACATCAACATTGACTTTTGGCCTGTGGCCCTCCATCCAAATTAATATATGCCAGGTTCCTACGCAGTATGGAATTTGATTTTAGTAACTTCCAGGTCTGAAGAATTATGGAAAAGAAAATTAGGGTATGGAAAAATGCTTGCGGTTCCAGACTTTTGCCACTACATTGTACACAAAAATGTAGCCTAAAAGTCTATTAAAATGTTTGGACCAGGGAAATATATTTTATTTAGCCAAGCGAAGCACTGCAGCAATGTGATTTAGTTCTATGTTGAATCACTGGAGGCTAGTGTGTTCTCGTAGGTCTCCAAGAGAGTTTTCACTGACGTCAGCATGATGTGGGTAACCCAGATGTTTGGCCATCTCTAAGGCATTGGCAAATAAAGAAGAGACTGTGGAAGGGCATGTTCTCAGGTGGCAAAAGTTTGCAAAAGCATCACAAAACTTGTGAGACAGCTGATATTATGTTCTAACTAGAATGACAGATTTGGACCTAAAAGTGCTGGGAGCTGGAGTAGAAAAACAAGATTATTGTACAATAATTTGTACAATAACTTTATTGTACAGGGTAGAATATTGATACAGAAATGAATGTTGAGGCGCAGGAGTCAGTAGGCAAAGGCTGGACCAGAAGAGGTGTAGAGCAGAGAACCAGAGACCAGGCAGCCGCAAATGGAGCTGACTGCAGGAGAGGATGCACAGGTTAGACACAGAGTTTCTGGCAAAGGTGGAGTGACTGAACCAGGCTTTAAACACAGATGCGGATGATAGATGACAGGTGCGCGTAATCAGCTCCGTCTTGTTTCACCTGGGGGAACAGGAAGGGAGGGGAAGCAGAGCAGACACCAAGGCAGCATAGCAGTACCACCCCATCAATGGGAGCTCCCAGGCGACCCACCAGGCTGGCCTGGACGGGCCCGATAGAAGTCCCAGAGAAGGGATGGGTCCAGGATAAGGCCCTGCAGCACCCAGGTGTGCTCCTCAGGTCCATAACTCTCCCAGTCCACCAGATACTGGAACCTCTGGCCCAAAATCGCACATCCGGGATCCAACAGACAGTCCAGGCTGGATGGTCATCCAGGAGCTGGACGGGAGGTGGGGGATCAGCCAGAGGGCACAATATATGGGTGTGCACTGGTTTAAGGCAAGAGATGTGGAATGACTGATGTATTCATAAAAAACAGGGCAGATGAAGCCGGGCCACCACAGGGTTGAGCACTTGGTCGACCACAAAAGGACCAAAGTAACGGGGAGCCAGCTTCTGCCTTTAACAGGATGTCCTTGACTGACAACTGCACCTCTGACCCGGGTGATACTGGGGGGCCGGGTTTCGATACCGGTCTGAGTGGCGCTTGGTCCAGTCTCTCATTTGGTGCAGTGCTGAACAGCCTGTCTTCAACACCTGTCGACATTGCCACAGGTAGGCATGCACAGATGGCATGGCCACATCCTCTTCTTGGGCTGGAAATAGTGGGGGCTGTTTTTCCCATGGCCGAGCTTATCTGGGTCTTCTTGGTGTACTCCGCCCATGGCAACTGGGCACTTCACATGGCTGGGTGGGAAGACATCACACACCAGAGGGTGGATTCCAGGTCTTGGTTGGCCCGCTCTTTCTGGTCATTAGTCTGAGGATGGAAGCCGGATGAAAGACTAACTGAGGCCCCCACCACGGCACAGAAAGACTTCCAGACTTGGGAGGTGAACTGGGGTCCACAGTCCAATACAATGTCCGATGGAATGCCATGCAGATGGCAGATTGCACAGGGCCACAAAGTGTGCTGCCTTGGAGAACTGGTCTACCACAGTAAGGATGGTGTTGTTTCCGTTGGAGCAAGGGAGTCTGAGTTTGACGTCCAGGCAGATGTGAGACCAGGGGCAGCTGGGTGTGGATGGAGGAAGCCAGCAGGAGGTTGATGAGATGGTTTGCCCGTGGCACAGTCGGTACAGGCTTGGACAAAGTTCCTCACATCTACCAGGATAGTGGACCACCAGAAGTGGTGGAAACAGTTTCCAGAGTGCGGGTGATTTCGGGGTGACAGGTGATCTTGGAGCTGTGGCTAAACTGCAGACCGGACAGAAGCTGGTACAAAAAGCAGACCAGGAGGTCCTCCTTCTGGATCCGGATGGCGTTGGTGTTGCTGAGCCTCCCAGCCGACTTGTTTAATGTCCCAGGTGAGATCCTACCACCGTGTTGGTAGGGACGATACAGTCTGGAGGTGGTGCTTGGTTGTCTGTACTAAACTGTCTTGATAAGACGTCAGGCTTGTTGTTCTTTGATCGGCTGTCGGAGACTGAACAGTCCCCCGAAAAGTCAGCCCCCCGATGACACGGTTCACGGATTAACAGCTTGTTTCTGCTTCAAACTGCACACCAGTCATCATCTGTCTCAGCAACAGATATCTGAAGCTTTTGCGCAACAATCATTTCTACATAAATTCAGCATTATTTCATAATAAACGGCGGCGGAAGAGATCAGAGCGCGGCGGCTAAATAAGCTGCTAGCTGATGCATTTACTGTGCGTTGGACAGTTCAAAGTGTCACTGAATTTTGCCTTGTTTCTGCTTAAAACAGCCTCGTTTCTGCTTAAAACTGACTTTAGAATGATTTAAGAGGTTTTACCTTTATCATCTGATGGCTAATAATCCCATTAATCCATTTGATTGCTTTGGGTGAAGAGACTCCATCTCAGACGTGCTGCTGTGGTCCAAAATGACGCATGCGCAGATGTGAAAGGCGGACCGATTTTTAGGGGCGGACCGTTCGGCCTGCGACACCGGGTCTGTAGGTGATTGTAAAGTTAAAACGTCCAAAAAAAAAAAAAAAGCAACCACCTGGCCTGGTGTGAATTCAATCTTTTATCTGACTGGATGTACCGTAATTTCCGGACTATAAGCCATTACTTTTTTCACACGCTTTGAACACTGCAGCTTAAACCATGATGCGGCTAATGTATGGATTTTTATAGGTTTTCTCATAAGTCGAAATACGTCAGTTGATGCTGTCCATTGATTCGCTGAAAGCTGCGGTCCTTATGCGGCGTAAATATACAGTCTTACCTGTTCCTTTTAGTGAATTCATCATCACGTCCTGAAGAAAAATTATCCACATAAAGCCTCCTGATTTTGGGAAATGATGTCTGAAAATACTTTAATTCCTTGTCGTGGCTGAAGAAAAGTCCATCGAGCACTTTGCTCCATCAAATCAGTCAGCGGAGCCTTCTCCCCACCGGGTCTCTGTCTTTGTGCCACAAGTTGAAAAAGTCACAGCGCCTCATTAACGTCTCATTTACTACAGACACCAGGCGATCCTGGATGCACGTGATGAAATTATATCATGATCCACAAAGAAAAAAAGTTAAAGTTACTCAGTTCTCCGTGTGGAGTAAAGAAAGTGCGCCACTGTGCACGCACTGGATGCTGTGCTGGTCAATATTTACAGGTAACACCTTCAGAAAAAAAAAAAACATTTACGGTATGTATATAATTAAAAGTTAAAAAATGTTTTTGTCTAACATCTTTCTGTGTAAACAATGTGGAGACCTGCGGCTTATTGACAAGTGCGTCCTATTATGTACTTTTTTTTCTTTTTAAAATTGGTCGGTGTGACTTATATTCAGGTGCACTCTATAGTCCGGAAATTACGGTAAGCAAGGTTTTTATGCTCTCTCTTCACCGTCGTGGTGAAGAGGCTTTGCTTGAGCTGCTGCCCCCGCGACCCGACCTAGGATAAGCAGAAGAAAATGGATGGATGGATGGAAGGTTTTTGTGATCATTTCATAATAATAAGGACGATGGTGTTACCTTCCAGCCAATGCTTACATTCCTCCAATGCCTCATTGACCGCCAGGAGTTCCCGGTTGTAATTCAGTTCAGCGGGAGACAGACGTTGGGAGAAAAACACACATGGATAGAGATGTTAATCGCCTTCAGCCCACTGGGACAGGATGGCCCCGATCCTGATGTCTGAGGCATCGACCTCTACAATGAAGTCGTGGTCTGGGTCCAGCTGAATGAGAATGGGGGCTAGAGAGAAACGGTGTGTGACTGGAAAGCTTGTTCGGCAGTTGGTAACCAATGGAAGGATGTCTTGGATGAGGCAAGTTTGGTGAGTGGAGCTGTGACCTGACTGAAGTTATGTATAAATCTGCGGTAGCAGTTGGCGAATCCTAAAAACTGTTGCAGTTGTTTGATGTTGGTAGGAGTGGGCCAATCAGCTACTGCTTTGACTTTGGCAGGATCGGGTTTGATTGGTTATGCTCAAAAATGAATCCTAGGAGAGAAATGGAGTCTCTACGGAAGTCACACTTTTCTGCTTTGACGTATAACCGGTTCTCAAGGAGATGTTGAACGATCAATCTGACATGGTGGATGTGTTCAGTAAGGCTATCTGAGAACATAAGGATGTCACCAAGATGCATGAACCGGTTGAGGAAATCGCGGAACACATCATTAACTAATGCCTGAAATGTGGCAGGAGCATTTGTAAGGCCGAAGGGCATGACCAAATACTCAAAATGCCCTATTGGCAACCCCCCCCCCCAACTCTGATGAGATGATGAGCATTGTGCAAGACCAGCTTGGTGAATATGGTGGCCCCATGCAGGGAGTTGAATCCCGAATCCAAGAGTGGGAGTGGGTACTGGTTGCAGACCGTAATGGCATTCAACCCCCTAAATTCTATGCATGAGTGTAATGTCCTGTCCTTCTTGCTGACAAGAAAGAAGCCAGCCCCAAGGCGAGATGACAAGGGACAGATGAGACCTGCTGCTAGAGTCTCCTATGTACTGCTCCTGTTGTGAAAGTGTAGTGACACGGACCCACAACAGGGGGCGCAAATGAATGGTCAATAGATGAGCCAAAAAAGTAACAATTTAATGTTGTGAAGGTGCACAACGAATATACAGACAATCTCAGAATCTGATAAGTCAATCCACAAAGGTGACGTGTGGGCAGGCTCGAGGATAGAAGACGTCTGTCCTGAGAAGAGCCGGAACCACACGATTTCCGCCGCCACCGAACCTGGTGAATACTGGAGCCGCCAAGTCCCGAATTCCCAGGTGATCACCGTCCCCGACTGTCGGATCTGGTACTGCTGGCGAAGAGCAAAGACAGTCAAGTGTGAGTGTGTGTACACCCCGTAACAACAATGGTGGGAATGCCACCTCCACCTCTAACACACACTCGTGCAGCGTCTGTGTACCACTTATCTGACGTAGGACGAAACAGTCGCGACCCACGCCGGTCCTCTGGTTGACAGCTGCAACACAATAGCACTTGGAATCAATCAATACAGGAGAATGAATGTTACCTCCATAGAAGTACGATATCTCTGCAACGAGGTGGAGATGACGTCTGGTCTTTATGGAGTGAGATGATGTAGAGTAGATGGGTGACAGCTGTCAAGAGATAATGAGTGACAGCTGTCATCCCCGGCTGTGTCCGTGGCGGCAGCGCCCTCTCGTGCCTGAAGCCCGCACTTCAGGCAGGGCACCCTCTGGTGGTGGGCCAGCAGTACCTCCTCTTCTGGCGGCCCACACAACAGCTCCATCAATTCCCTCTCAGGGTACGCCAGGTTATTAAGCCTACTGGAGGGTAGGCACGCACCCGGACGTAGCTTGATAGAGCAGTCATAAGGTCTATGTGGGGGGAGAGAAAGAGCCCAATCCTTACTAAACAGCTCAGCCAAATCGTGATAATTAACAGGAATGGAGGTGAGGTCTGGTGGTGGATGGTAGTTTGACACTCTGGCACTTTGGCTGGGAACTATGGAGGATCGTAAACACCTATGGTGGCAGGCTTCGCTCCACTGGGTGATTGTCCCGGACAGCCATTTGATCACTGGAATGTGTTAAGTGAGCCCAGGTGTGCCCTAACACTAACAGGGAGGACGAGTAATAAAAAAACTTAAAAGTCTCCACGTGATTGCCTGATACAACTATTGTGATGGGAACCGTTTGATGCATGGTGACCTGAAGACTAGTGTCATCAAGGGCGTTGACTGTGATGGAAGTGCGAAGTTCTACGACCAGAATGTGAGCTCGGGAAACCACACATGCGTCAAGGACTTTACCCTCCGCCTGAGTCTACTAGAGCCTGAACTGACACGGATTGGTGATGGAAGTGAATAGTCACTGGAATTTGTGTACGTGAAGATTTTTCGCCTGTGACTTGGATTTGGCTCACCAGTAGGTGAGAGTTGTCTTTTGGCCGCATCGGACATTCATGGAGGATATGTCCCCGAGCACTGCAATAGATGCACTCCTCGGCCGCGATCCTACACTGTCACTCTTCTGATGTCAGTCGAGCCCTGCCAAGCTGCATAGGTTCATCGGCTGGGGACGCTGTGGTTGAAGGGAGTGCATGACCAGTGGAGCGTGAGGAAGAAGGAACGGGACTGAGTTGCTAAGGGAAAGGCGCGCATTCAGCCCTCTGGCCCTTCTTCCACTGTCTTTCCCTCATCCGGTTATCTATTTTGATGGCTAATTTGATGAGATTGAGTGTTTAGGGTTCGTCCCGGACCACCAGCTTATCCTTAAGCTCTTTGGCTAGACCACTAACAAACACACTACGCAGCGCTGCAGTGTTCCAACTGGACTCCACCGGCAGAACTTGGAATTCAACTGAAAGGTCCACGATGCTGCGGCTTCCCTGGTGGAGGGACAGAAGCCGATTGGAGGTCACATGCCTGTGCACAGGATGATCAAAGACCATCTGAAACTGCTGGATGAATGTGAAATAACTTTCAGTTGTCAGTGAGTCCTGATTCCAACGTGCTGTTACCCATGCTAATGCTTTTCCATCTCAATAAACAAATGAGATATGAGATTTTGCTCTGATCTGTAGCGTGTGAGGAAGGGCGCTGAGAAAACAGAGTACATTACATGAGGAAAGCAGCACATTTGTCGAATGACAAAGGTTTGGGTGGCATATAACAGTTTCTTGTGTGGTAGCTGGTTGTCTATGAACTGGCTGAGTGGGTGGTGGTGGTGGTGCGGGGACCAAGGTGATCTGAGACAAATATTGGGTGAGTGCCGAGATCTGAGTGCAAAGCTGAGATATTTGGAGGGATAGTGTCTGCTGCTGATCCATGAGTGTTTGTTGCTGTTAATGACCAAGTAATGTCCCCTGCGAGCTGAGGGCTTTCTGCACTGGGTCTGCTCTTGCTGGGTCCATGGTTGGCCAGAAACTCCTGTTGCAGTCTAATCGGAATGACTGATTTGGACCCAAAAATGCTGGAGTGGAAAAACAAGATAATGGTTTAATATACAAGGTAGAATATTGATACAGAAATGAATGTTGAGGTGCAGGAGTCGGGGGGCAAAGGCATGGACCAGAACGAGTGTAGGGCAGAGAACCAGGACCAGGCTGCCACGAACGGAGCTGACTACAGGAGAGGTTGCACAGGATGGACACTGAGTTTCTGGAGAAGGTGGAGTGACTGAACCAGGCTTTAAATACAGGTGCAGATGATAGATGACAGGTGCAGTAATCAGCTCAGTCTTGTGGCACCTGGAGGAACAAGAGGGGAGGGGAAGAAGAGCAGACACCAAGGCAGCACTACAGATATAGAGATGGACTTAGCAGTGAAACATGGTCGCAATATGAAATGAAGATGAAATTAATTGGTGTTTAAGATGCTTACGCAGTGCCATCATTTGTATGGTTGGAGAGTGACAATTCACTGCATGTACAACCCCTGGCAAAAATTATGGAATCACCGGCCTCGGAGGATGTTCATTCAGTTGTTTAATTTTGTAGAAAAAAAGCAGATCACAGACATGACACAAAACTAAAGTCATTTCAAATGGCAACTTTCTGGCTTTAAGAAACACTATAAGAAATCAAGAAAAAAAGATTGCGGCAGTCAGTAACGGTTACTTTTTTAGACCAAGCAGAGGAAAAAAATATGGAATCACTCAATTCTGAGGAAAAAATTATGAAATCACCCTGTAAATTTTCATCCCCAAAACTAACACCTGCATCATATCAGATCTGCTCGTTAGTCTGCATCTAAAAAGGAGTGAACACACCTTGGAGAGCTGTTGCACCAAGTGGACTGACATGAATCATGGCTCCAACACGAGAGATGTCAATTGAAACAAAGGAGAGGATTATCAAACTCTTAAAAGAGAGTAAATCATCACGCAATGTTGCAAAAGATGTTGGTTGTTCACAGTCAGCTGTGTCTAAACTCTGGACCAAATACAAACAACATGGGAAGGCTGTTAAAGGCAAACATAGTGGTAGACCAAGGAAGACATCAAAGCATCAAGACAGCAAACTTAAAGCAATATGTCTCAAAAATCGAAAAATGTACAACAAAACAAATGAGGAACGAATGGGAGGAAACTGGAGTCAACGTCTGTGACTGAACTGTAAGAAACCGCCTAAAGGAAATGGGATTTACATACAGAAAAGCTAAACGAAAGGCATCATTAACACCTAAACAGAAAAAAACAAGGTTACAATGGGCTAAGGAAAAGCAATTGTGGACTGTGGATGACTGGATGAAAGTCATATTCAGTGATGAATCTGGAATCTGCATTGGGCAAGGTGATGATGCTGGAACTTTTGTTTGGTGCCTTTCCAATGAGATTTATAAAGATGACTGCCTAAAGAGAACATGTAAATTTCCACAGTCATTGATGATATGGGGCTGCATGTCAGGTAAAGGCACTGGGGAGATGGCTGTCATTACATCATCAATAAATGCACAAGTTTATGTTGATATTTTGGACAATTGAAAGGATGTTTGGGGATGATGAAATCATTTTTCAAGATGATAATGCATCTTGCCATAGAGCAAAAACTGCAAAAACATTCCTTGCAAAAAGACACATAGGGTCAATGTCATGGCATAGGGTCAATGTCAACGAGCAGATCTGATTTGATGCAGGTGTTAATTTGGGGGATGACAATTTACAGGGTGATTCCATATTTTTTTCCTCTGCTTGGTCTAAAAAAGTAACCGTTACTGACTGCCACAATCTTTTTTTCTTGATTTCTTATAGTGTTTCTTAAAGCCAGAAAGTTGCCATTTGAAATGACTTTAGTTTTGTGTCATGTCTGTGATCTGCTTTTTTTTCTACAAAATTAAACTGAATGAACATCCTCCGAGGCCGGTGATTCCATAATTTTTGCCAGGGGTTGTATTTCAGCAGATAACTGAAACAGTCAAGCCAGTTTAGCACAAATACTCCTTAGACATTGCTCTTTTGGAAAAAGCAGACTAGGCACTTGAATTTTCAGTTGGTGGCCAGGTAGGGGTCAATTGAAGAACTACACAGGGATTAAAATTTAAAAATGTTACAAACTGAAATTGACCTTTGTCACCATTTTTTTTTGTTTGTTTGTTTGTTTGTTTGTTTTAACCACATAAACCCATAACATTCAGTCACAGGTAGTCCAAACTATATATTTTTGGAATCTTCTGATCAGATGAATAATGGTATACTTTTCAATATGATTGGAGCATTTTAAAATTTGGCCCGTGTACTTCTTCATTGACCCCTACCTGGACGCCATATTTTATAAGTGGCTCGGATGTTTTTTCTCAAACACTCATTTATGAAGAGCATTCATGCCTAATCTGATGCTTATATCACCAATTGAAGGATTCTACCCAAAAATCATACTTATCTGCTCCACTAAAATTGTTATGCACATGGCCATTGTGAATTGTTTTATTTTCACCTAGCGCCTGTACATCAGAGGACTTGAAAAATGGACTTGAAAGTTTGAAAGCATATCACCATTCTGAGGGTTTGTGCTTAGGCCATCCTGACACAAAATCAACAAGGCTGGATGTAGTATATAAAATACACATACTGTGTTTCTGTCACGCAGAATACGTCATTCCCACAACGCATAATGCACGCGTCCCTTCCATTGTGCATCCTATCCTGCGCACTGAAAAAGTTCAAAAATCAGTTTTTAAAATAACGTATGCGTTTTGTTTCATTCTTTGCGCTGCTGTCAGCTACTCTTGTTTCCTTTCTCCACGAGGCGGATCTGTAAAGGCCACTAGAGTGGACACCATAGAACAAAACCAGCCTGCACCCCTCCACCCAGAAACTTTTGAAGAATAAATGGAATGGGCTGACTTAAAAAGCCAAAACATACCGAACCACGTTTGTGTTTAATCACTGCGCATTTAAGAACATGCCACTTATTACATTACTTATTAATTTGACATTTTATATGAATTAGGATTTCACAAATACTTGTAGGATGGCCAACGAATAGCGATGCTGCCTATGATGATTCTTAATCTGTTGCTGTAATTTCACAAAAATCAATCTTCAAATTGACAGAATTTTTAAGGTGGCGCCCAAATTGTAACAACTAATCAAAGAATAAATAAACAGGCTGCAGATGAATTCCTCCAATGTGAATAATGAGCTGTAATCCAAATTTAAAAAAAAGGTTTAATGAAAGAGTTTACATTTACTGTCTTAGTGTGTCTGATGCAGTTCTCTGCTGCTCACAGATTAAAGCTACTGTATGTACATTTTTGAACATAGTGGCAAATGCTATATTCATCCTATATTATTTGTTTTTAACACTTTAAACATTATTTATGACTTAATATATAACAGCAAATGACATGAAATACAACATAATGAAATATGAAGTGTGTATTATATTTAAATTAAATTGGCTCAAGATGTGACTCTTAACAATAGATTAAAAAAAAAAACACAAATCTGAAATAACTTTATTCCGCTTCAACTAAATTTCCAGCCAATTCTGAATGTGCAAAAAGAGTAACTAGATCCAACGCCTGTTTCAAGTGTCCTGAAGTATTGTGGATTTACTGTTATCTTTTTCAAATATAAAACTACATAATCTTTGACACAGTTTGTTTTCATTGCATACTTGGTCACACCACCGTGTGTAGCACAATGCAGCACACTTTAGTAGCTCCAGAAATGTGCAGCTTTATGCACTGAATTCGGTGCTTGTGCGAGGCGGCGGGACTCAGGAGTCACGTTTTCATTACCTACTGCGTCCCAGGACTCAGTGGCCAAAAATTCTAATGGAAGCCCTGCAGTTTGTTTGTGGATGGGTCCAAGTTAAAAATATCATGAATTTTGGGAGACAAATGCCTGAGAGAAGCTATGGTAGGCTGGCTATAGGTTGTGTATGATATGCAGTGAGACATATCAGATCATGTACTTTTATCTTTTTCCTTCCTTTACTGCTAATTTTTTATGTTAATTGAAAATCAACTAATGTACTTGATAATTTTTTTTTCTATCAAATAGATCAAAATTTAGTCTCTTTCTCAGAAAAACAGCTTTCCTTTCACACATTAATGTTACCTTGTACGAAATGTGCAGCACATAGACAGATGATGTCCAGGTTTTTCTCCCATTCAAATTTTGTTGTCAGACTGTCAGCTCTGATTAGTTCAGGAACAAATGGAAAATGTGCAGCACTTTGGCTACCAAGGACCAGGATTTGGAAACACTGGTCTAGCTGAAGGTTTGTAGTTTTGCTGAAGAATCCTGAGGTAGTCGTCCTCCTTCATTATTCCTTCCATTTGTGTAATACACCAAATCCACAAGCAGCAGAACATCCCCAGAGTGTGGTGCTATTACCACCACCATGCTTATAACCGTTAGTACAGTGTTCTTGGAGTTAAATGTTTCACATGTCAACTGAAACGGGTCATTGAACCCAAGTGCAGGACACAGCACACAGGTATTTGGTAATGAATGGTGATTTTAGTTAATTTATTTATTCCTGCGCAGTGGTGCTGTAGTTTAGGAGGATCAAGTCAAAGGACTGTTCGAGCCAGACTGAATAGACATGATGATGAGCGAAAGACCACCATGAAGTGAAAACGGTGGTGAATGTTAATGGGCGGACAAAATGAAAGCCACCAAAGATGTGTAACATCTACAATGAATCAACAAAGACTTGCAAAAAAAAAAAAAAGACTATCATGACATAAAGAGCAAAAATAGAACAGGTGTGATTACCCAGTGAATGCTGGTGTGTGAACAGGACAGCCAACAACACAGAATGATGAGGAAACATCCACTCAGATATGGAACCAATGATTAAAGATACCAAAATAAATTCAAACACAGACTGACAAAAACAAGCAATGAATCCTTTACTCATCAACACCTTTAGTCCTCCAGACATGTCTCTGATCACTGTGGCAAAACACTCGGACTCATCTGACCATAAAACATGCTTACAGAAAGTTTTTTTTTTTCCTTTGTCCATGTGGTCAGCTGCAATCTTTAGTTGAGCTTCAAGGTGGCGATCTTGGTTAGTAAGTGATTTTGTAACTCACTTGTCTGTAAACAGTGACACCGGTGTAGCTGCAGCTTCTCGTTCATGGCAGGTCTTTGACTTGGTGGTTCCTGGATTATTCCTGACCTTCAAAAGCAATTCACTCTCAGCTGAAAGGAACAATGTGGTTCTTCTTCCAGACCTTGGTAAAAGTGGTTATACCACTTGTTACACACGTGCACAGTAGCACATGCGGAGGTGTTGTTTTTGGCCCTGTGGGTCCATGTGTGTGTGAACAGAAGTCGAACATTGTTGATCTCATTTGGAACAAATTTGGTGGCGTGAATGAAGATCAGCCAACAACAGTTATTTGCTTTTGAAAAGGAAAAAAATGGTTGAAAGTCAGGGTCGCATAGCAAGGTCAAATTATTGAGACAATGCTTATACAGTATGTAGGGGATATATTTATGCTGCGTTCAGAGCCTACATGATGTCACCCTTTGGTTTTCTATAGAGACGCAGAAAAGCAGAAATGACCCCCTTTTCTGTGCATTGGCACATTACAGAATTATATTAATTAAAACATCTTAAGAAGTTTGGGGGGAAAAAAATCATCCTCCATAGAGTTGTCATGGAGGAGGAAAGTATAGAGACCAAATTGGTTTTTGTACTAGGCTATAAACATGTTAATTTCTGCTCAAAAGTCGTACATTTTAAAATGGACGTTGATGGGAATGTGTTGTCTTGGAGCCAGCCTCAAGCAGCTAGTTAAGGAACGACACAGGTGGGGTCAAAATGCGAGCTTGAGTGTTGCGGCTTGGTTCAGAACCCTCAGAAGCTCAGAAAGACCAGACAAAAAAACACCTTACTTCTAGAAAATGTGCATGAGATTACCTTGGAGACAAATATGGATCAGCTACCTAGCCTGTCGCAGTAGAGCTAGGCTAACTTTATCTTTTGGACTAAATGAAATCATTGACATTTTTGCTGATGTGTGGTGCTATAAACTTAACTAATTGAACATAGATTGTGAATATATTACATATAGCAGTAATGTCAAAAATTAATTTTAAATATGCAATTTTAACAGTAACATTGTCTCAATCCTCGCAAATGCGGCTGCCATGGCTTTGACATCATATCAGATACCTCGGGTTGCTCAATTTCCTCACGATGTTCCAAGCAAAAATTCGGGAACAGCGGAGCGTTCAATTAATTTTTCTCTAGAGGTTGAAATCTCCGACCTTCCGAGGATTTTGAACGCAGCATTAGAAACATTATTTTGAGGAATCTGCTTCAAGATACACCTATAGTTAATGTCAAACATTAATATGGAACCATGCTGACTTTCCATTTGTAGCATGACTTTGGGTGAGTTTGGAAGGTAAAAGAATTTGATTTTGAATTGTGTCAAACATAAGGTGTGGGTGTTGTGCTCCTTTTATTTAAACGTGATCTTTTTGCAAGTGTTTAGAAATTATTCCAAAAGACATTTCTGACTAGTGTAAATCTGTGATCCTCTTTCTCAGATCTACACTGAGCACCTTGGGCTGTTAGATTGTACGATATGTTGATTAGTTCTGTCAAACAAACCAGTTTTTTGATGGCACAGACAAGCTACTCGCTTTAGTTAATAATGAACACCAACAGGAATTTAAAGAGGCCTCCACCTGTACAAGTGGAAATTTCAGCTCTACTGAAATAATCTCAGTGGCTCGATGTGTATTTTTAATTCTTTATATATAACTGTGACCCAGTGTTGATTTCAGAAAACCCACATTTAAACTTTTGCACATTTCTCCTCACTCAAAAAACTGACTCATTGGTTTGTATTTCCATCCAATAAATATATGTAGTCCCGACTAAATTAAATTAAATTATCTTGCATGGACGTGCTTATTTGAGCTGGAGCTACATATATTTATTTGGTGAAAATCCTACACATAATTGAATTGAGTTCATCCAGTGAGACTTTTTTTAGTGTATTGAAGATGTATATTGTTAATCATTCTGCCCCCAAGCAACAACAGTTCAATTTTCTCACGATTTTTCTCACCTTATGTGCACTTCTAACTATATGTACTGCATGTCGTACTTTGCTGTAGATATTTTCTCTTTCATGTGTAAGAACCTGAGGACAGTGTTGTGCATTCACAGTTTACACACTCTGAGGAAACGACCCGGGGCCTTCAGTCGAACCTATTCTGTTTGCGGACTGACACCAGTATCTGTCTGCATAGTTAGCATAGCAGCGTCATTCTGTTACATTTGATACTTGCTTCTGTTAATTAACTCCATTGGTGCGGCCTGTCTCAGTCTGAGGTCAGAGTGCGTCCTGAGGTCAGGAATCAGCCACCAAGGTCAGGCTGGGGTGTTGCCACTTACTTTTGCCAATAAATAAATAAAAAAAGCACTGTGTAATTAAGCTGTTTGAATGGTGGGTAACATTGGAAGACCATTTTGATGCTTTTTAAAGAGGCTGATTTAAATTATGAAAAACCCAACAGCAAAATTTAAGCACTGGGTGTGTACGAGGCAAAGATTGTGCCATCAATAGACTCACTGTGCAGTATTCAGAGCTGCTGTCAGCTTCACCTGGTTTACTCTGGTTGGGCTTGACCCTCAACTGAACTCTGATTTAGTCAACTAAAGCTAAAGCAAATAGTTGAGATAACCAACAGATCCCTCAGTAATCCTCCAACAAATGCCATATAATCAGTCAACTCTGCTAAGGTTCAACATCGATGACTGCAGGTACAGAATGACAACAATGTGTTCTTTCTGTAAGATCTCTGACTCTTTATCCAAATTGATTGATCAAATGCCTAAGTTAATTTTAAAATAAAATGAGCCATATGATAATGATCACATTTGGCACATACATTTTGTTGCCACAGTAATTAGGGTGTTCTTGGGTTTTGTTTTTGTTTTTTGTTTTGTTTTTCTGGCAAAATTAAGAATGCAGTCCACCAGCCAGAGATCGCTGCTGCAGAGGTCTCGAGAAACCCTCAATCATTACCTTTTTAAGTGGCTTTTTTATTATTATTTAAAATGTTCTAACATTTTTAAAATATATTTGCAGTGAAGAAACTAATCAGGTTAATTATCACGAATTAAATAAAAATTCTTGGTATGTCTGGTATATGACAAACAAGACCAGTGCTGATCAATAATAAAATTATTGTTGAAACCTGGTTACATATACAACCTCAGTGTCTTGAAGATCACTTAAATGAAAAGCAATGTTTAAAAAACCGTAATATATAGACATGGGGTGCTGTAAAAATATTGGAAAATAACTGAAATTGGTTATTACTGCAATGACAGTTTTTAATTTTTTTTTTTTTGTCAAATTACAGTATTTCTTAGAATTAACATTAAAAGCAGATGAAATCTTTAAGACGAATCAAATATTCTTTATCGCATGCTTCCGCCACTTTTGATATTTTATTGTTTTTTGTTTCAGGGAAAATCTGTAAAATAAACGGGAAAAAAATCCACAAAACTAGTTTTTATCACCCTTTTAAAGAAGAATTGTCACATTTTGCAGACATTTGTCAATTTATTTATTTTTGCTTTTTGATCTGACTAATTCTGCAGCATATATTCTGCAAATTTATAGCTTTGATTAAACGTACCGACTTTTGCACACACAAAAAAAAAACCCCTCGTAATTTCAGTTTATTGTGCTAAATGATTCCCACCCTGATGCTTGGACAGACAAGTTGAGACCGAGCGCGCAGTTTAAGAAGGTTTATTAAATACCAGTCCGTTGCTGGTGTGGTGTGAAATGTTTCCTCCGTCTGACTGCCGGTGTCTTGCTGTTTGCTCTCCTGCACGTTTGCACAGATCCGACAGCACTATTAAGAGTAATTCCCATGACCCAACCTGTCAGAGCAAGGAGAAAACATCCGCATCCAAGCCCTGCAAGCAAGTCGTAAATCAAAGCGCTGAAAGGCACAAAACGCACTGCATTAAAAAAGCACCCACATTTTATTTCATTGTTTGCACAAACAGTAATTTCGCATGCACTGCTATAAATAGTGTAGAAAAATAATATTTTTTATCAGGTTTAGTGTTACACTTTATAACCTCACAGGAAACAAGGGCAGACAAGCGAATTCTAGAATGTTTAAGATACTTTAATGAGGAGAAATGATCAGAGCAGGAGCGGGATGTGACGTCCTGAACAAACATGCAGTGTCACACTTTACCTGCCAGTCTGTGCGTCATAAACACGAGGACCGTCGACTGACCTCAGTTTAAATGTTTTTTTTATTATTATTATTATTATTCCATGAAGGTGTTTACAGGTTGAATCACATGCAACTGCGTTTTATCGAGCCCCCCCGGAGTCACTAATGCCACCGTCGCGCTCCCGCTGCTTCAAGACTGCGGACTTACGTCACTCATATGGTTCCTCTCATCGTCTGAGGAGCAGTCTGACGAGTTGTACATGAAATTTTCGTCGTCGTCGTCGTCGCTGTCCCTAAAATCTCTTATTCTGCCATTTTTTGAGTCCGCCTTGCTGTGATAATCAACCTGTTCGTGTCCGTCGGATTTCTCTTGGCCGCTTTTGGTGCCTTTTTGCTTTTCGGCCTCCTGGGCGGCCTGCTCTTTGGCCTTCTTACTCCTCTTCCACTTCATACGTCTGTTCTGGAACCAGATTTTAACCTGAAAGAATTTAATGAAAAGGGTTTTAGTTTATTTAAACACCTGCAATAATGATAATTGGCGGACGTCCGTGCGTAAAGAGTGCGTAATAGAACTCCTTACGTTAAACAATCTGAAAGTGTTTTGCAATGTACACTAAAATGAAATATTGTGGAAAATGTATTGTGCCAGGCGCACACATTTTTCAACATAGAAGCCAGACTTTTTATATATATATATATATATATATATATATATATATATATATATATATATATATATATATATATATATATATATATATATGAAATCGTTTTGCGCAAAAAGCAGCCACATACCTGAGTTTCCGTCAGCATGAGGGATGTAGCCACTTCGAAGCGCTTGGGTCGCGACAGATACTTATTCAATTTGAACTGATGCTCGAGCTCCAGCAGCTGCTGACTCGTGAATGCGGTTCTTGGTCTTCGACACTTGCCAAGCAAGTTGGACTGCGCCTGAGCTGCAAAACCAAAACAAAGTCGGTCTCTCTTGTGCCCCTGCGCTGCAACATCAATCATAACAGCCGCTTTATCGCTCAATACGCGTTGGAAAATAGAGAATTAAACGTCCAAATCGGGTTGTTTTTTTGTTTTTTTTCAAGCTCTCTGGCTGACACACGAATGTGTCCACAGAGAAGCTATTTGTCACTTCATTTGGAACAAATCTGTTAAAACCAGCTGAAACAAAAAGGCAGTATGTGGTGAGCACATATAGCATGTCGGCTGTGGGTTTCACACTCCTCTGACACTTTCCCACTGTCCATTATCTGTCCATTTTAGTTCCTTTCGGAACCACTCTGTCAGCCTTTTTATTCATAAGCGGCTAAGTGCAGCACCACAAATCTTAATTTGGATAACAAAATTTGCAGCATAAACATTAAAAGCAGATAAACTCTTTAAGACAAACCAGATATTCTTTATCGCATCGTTCGGCCGGTTTTGAGTTATAATTAATGCAGATTTACTCACAGTTAAAATCAGACATTTTGGGGAGCATCATCCCGGCTGTGGAGACGCGGAGCCAATGGTCCAGCTGAAAGGTGCTGGCTGTCAGTTTGATAGGGTCGGTGGTGTGGTGGTGGTGATGGGAGCCGTGTGGGTAAGAGTAGGACAGCGCCGGGTGTTGTCCTGCGAGCGCAGCTGCTGAGTACGTGTACATGGGGTGGCCGTACAGAGCCTGCGCCGGGATCCCTGCGCTGTTCTGCGGATGTAATCCAACCATATTGTGCGGACTGTTCAGGAAACCCGGTTTGGGGATCAGGCCGCATGTGGAAATCCTCGGCGGAGACGGCGTCTCTGCGCGTAAAGAGTCAGCGCCGGCGCTCAGATCCGCGGCTGCTACGTTCCCAGACGAGGGGATAGAAGAAGAGGAGGAAGAGGAGGAGGACAGGGAGGTAACCAGCGCCAGCGGAGAGGTTTGCACTTTGGGTGTATCGACTGCTAAAAGCGCGTCGATGCGAAAGTTTTTGGATTTCTCCATGGGGCCGCGCGTCCGTGGCGCTTCGGCTGTGGCTGTTAAAGGAGGAAGTCAATGTACCGCTTTTTCACCTCTCCCAAATTGTGATACCCAGAGTGTGAGAGAGCAGCTTCGCTCGACACTTAATCCCCGTCACGTGCGGTGATTGGTCTAGTGGTCTGAGGGGCCGTCCCAAGTCCCGCATCAACGCACTGCGCCTCAAAGCTCCGAGTCCGAGCTGCGTCGTTGTTGCCACCGTAAATTTCTCAAAGTGAACGTGGTGCAAACGTACAAACATTCCAGAAAAAAAACACTACGTTTTGATGTTTTGATCATTTTTAACCATTCAACATGACTCTATAACAAGATTTTGGCAAATAGGATAATAACCTGCATGCCAGCCTAATAAACTCTCTATTTATCTCTTTTGATTAAAACATGACACCACATGATATTATTCATTGCGTAATCGTAACAAAATGTGAATCTGTATTTTATTTGTTTTTCAGAGGTGAACCCAGCACTGTATATACGTGTTGCACCAATTTGTGCACAAGGAAAAACGTTGTAAAAGCAAAGAAATGCTTCTAAATATCAAATAATTTTCAACAAATTGCGATTTAAAGAGTAAAATAAATGTGACCACCCTTTACTTTTAAACCTTAATTATTGTATCCCATGATTTTGTAAGAACATCCTGATAGTCACTTCGTTATTAATTGATCTCGGTTGTTGCCTTTGTGAGATCAGTCATTTTGCTGTAAACCTAAGTATTCTGATTCTGAAAATGTCTTACTTTCTTTTATTATTATTGTTGTTGTTGTTGTTGTGGCATTTTACCGATGCACAATTAACCACATTACGCAGTATTGGGTGTTGAACGTTACATGAATAA